>NC_133618.1:186317046-186617046 GCF_048593235.1 Sminthopsis crassicaudata
TGGTATTAAAAGATAAAATTATGTTGATATTATACAAATGATAATTTATTTCATGCATTTTGGAGTTCTAAACTTTTTTTTTTAATTTTTTGACCTTTGTGTGTCATTTGCAGCTTTCACAAAATTCTCAAAAAATTCCCATTAATTCCTCATACTGGGGACATCCATGGGTAAAGCCAAGATGGGGCAGGGACACACATTTCATTGCGACCTTCTGTTATAACCCTCAGACTAATTAGCAAACCTAGCCTCTGAATTATCTGTGGACCAGCAGAACCCACAAATATTGGGAGTGCAACAAATTACCAGCAGAAGATAATTTAGAAGATCACCAGAAAAGGTCTGTTTCAATTGGAAACAGGAGGGAGGCAGCCAGTGCAACTAGCTGTGCATAAACACCAGGGAAGAAAGAGCAGAATCCCAGGAAGGTGCTGACTCTATGTGATGGAGAATCCATGAGGAGGAATCTACAACATCAGTATTGGCTACTTTGCCCTGGCTGCAAGCCAGTAGTTCAGCAAAGAAGGAATAAAATATTCAACACAAACACAAAGGTAAGTAGTGAACCCCAAAACACCAGAATCTCATGGGACCTGGCCATGCTCATCCAGCACAGGGAATGCATCAGCACTGACCCAGTACAGCCATGGCCACTTCTAGCAAAAGCTGCTGCTTTTAGAGGAAGCTTGGAAAACCTCTCCTGCCCTAGAAGCAGACCTTAACATTTTTTTTTTAAAAATGAGTAAAAAAGTAAAGAAAACTATGACTACAGACAGGTTCTATGGTAAAAGAAAAGAACAGAAATTAAACCCTGGGAAGACTAAAGGCAGATTGTCTTCAGATGAAGCCCCAATAGGTGATATAACTTGGTCCACATTAAACAAAGCTCTCCTAGAAGAAATTAAAAATGATCTTAAAAGAGTGGTAGAATAAAAATGAGGAAATAAAATGAAAACTTTGCAAGACGGTTTGGAAAAGGCATATAACTCATTAAAAGATAAATTGGATAAAATGGGAAAATAAAACAACTCACAGAAATATAGAATTAGTGAAATGAAAAAAGAAAATAACTCCTTAAAAAACAGAATTTGTGAAATGGGAAAAAAATTCCATAGAACAAAACAATTCATTTAATAATTCAATTGGACAAATACAAAAAGAAGTTTAAAAAAGTAAATGAAGAAAATAATTCACTAAAATTCAGAAGGGAACAAATGAAATGACTGACTCAATGAGACAACAAGAATTAGTAAAGCAAAACCAAAAAAAAAAAAAAAAAAAAAAAAAAAAAAAAAAGGAAAAAAATAGAAAAATGTAAAATGCCTAGTTGTGAAAACAATTGACCTGGAAAATAGATCTGGAAGAGAAAATCTAAGGGTTATTGGACTATTTGAAATTCATGATGTAAAAAAGAGCATATCCACTATTTTTCTTATAGAATCACAAGGTAAATTTTTTTGTCCATTGAAAGAATTCACTGGACACCTCTTGAAATACACCCCAAAATTAAAACTGAAAGGAATATTATGGCTAAATTTCAAAACTATTGGACCAAGGAAAAAATATTACAAGCAGCCAGAAAGAAGCAATTCAGATACTGAGGGATCACTATAAGTATTACCCAGGACCTAGCACCTTCATCTTTAAAGGATCAAAGGGCCTGGAATCTGGTATTCCATAAGGTGAAGGAACTTGGAATGCAGCAAAGAATAAATTACCCTGCTAAACTGACCATTTTCTTTCAAGGAAGAAGATGGACATCCAATGAAACTAGTGAATTCCATTTATTTTTGATGAAAAGACCAGAACTAAACAAAAAAAAATTTACCTCCAAATATAGGATTCAAAAGATCCATAAAAAGGTAAGAACTATTTTTGTTATGGTTATATGTGGAAAATATATGTATAATCTGATTTTATTTATATCATATAAAAAAAAGAAACCAGATGTGGAAAGGAGTTATAACCGAAAATAGGGAAAAGTGGAGGGAAATTACATCTCAGGAAGAGGCAAAGAAAATCTATTATAATTGAGGGAAATAAAAGAGGGTGATGAATGTTGTGTGAATCTTACTTTCATCAGATTTGGCTCAAAAAATATTAGCTATCTTTGGTTTCACCAATAATCTTCTCTCACCTTAAAGAAAAGTGGGAAGGGAAAGGCAAAAAGGTAAGGGGTAGGCTAAATATAAGGGAAAACAGAAATTGTGAAGGTCTGGGCTAGCTCCTCTGAAGGGCTCAGAATAAGTTCTTGTTAGGATAAGAAAAGTCCTTGCACCACGTTGTGGGCACCAAATTGTCAAGTTCCTGTTGTCTCTTCAATTATAATCCTTCTCTTGGAGGAGCTCTCTTTTCTGTAAAATCTTTTCCTCTGTGAGCAGATTTCTTGGGAAGCTTCTGGAGCCTCCAGCCAGATTCTCTACTTCCAGACTGCCGTCCCAACTCTGTCCCAGACTAGCCTTGACTAACTCTCCAGGCTCAATGCTAGAGAATGGGCCTGTGAGAACTCAACGGGGCCTGTGAGAACTCCCACAGCCAATGAACTTGCTCCTTTTAAAGGTGCAAACTTCTTTTAAACATGTAAACTTTTCCCCAGAAGTCCAAAGGTGTAAACTCCCTTCAAAAGTCTGAGCCAAAGGTGTGAATTCTGAGCCAGAGAATTGTTTAGACAACCTGAGTTCTCACCTTGTAATCCTAACATCTCCCCCTTTCTTTTGATTTAGAACATAGGGTGGTCATGATCTTGAAACATAAATCCATCAATATGGAAGCTATTACACATAATTACATAAATTACATAAACACATAGTAACATAACACATGCTAGAAGTGATGTAACAAATAACATGATCAAATAATTATAAATTGATAATTTATAAATGTCCATAAGTCCGTTGTCCATTAGTCTCATCTTGTGTTAGTAAATCCAATGATCTCTGCTGGTTTTAAAGTTCTCTAACAGTCTTCTTATCAGCTGTGTTCTTTCAGTGTCAGATGTTTCTTAGATCTTCTCCTTTGTTTTGAGGTCATTCTCTTTTTCTGTCTCTCTCTGAGGACAAGGTGAATACGACTCATTGGCACCCATCTGATTCCTTCTCCATCTGAAGAAATACAAGCAAACCCTCTCCCCCAAGCAGTTAACCTATCTGGTCCCTTCCATTCACCATTTTCTGGGTCTCTCCCCATCACCTCATGATTATCTAAGGACAGTGGAGCTGCTCACATTGGACACTCCCCTTCTGTATCCAGTGTGAGCAGTTCCACTGTCTTTCTGGTGGGTTATAAAACCTGTCTGCTGGAGCCAGCGCATCTTTGTCAAAAATTAGAAAATTAATGGTATAGAGAACTAAATTTAGAAGTGGCTCCCCCTTTCTTTTGTTTTTGAGAGAGTGTCTTAAT
The DNA here is from genome assembly GCF_048593235.1 of Sminthopsis crassicaudata. Classification (NCBI taxonomy): domain Eukaryota; kingdom Metazoa; phylum Chordata; class Mammalia; order Dasyuromorphia; family Dasyuridae; genus Sminthopsis; species Sminthopsis crassicaudata. Next base: position 186,320,446 of record NC_133618.1, read on the forward strand.
GTCTCTGTTTCTTCTCTCTACTATTGCCTGACATTGCAGATTAAAAGGTATGCCAGTGGTGTGTAAAATCTTATACTGCGCACAAAAGTACGCAAAATGTTTAGAAGTATATGCAGGTCCATTATCTGTTTTTATTTCTTGTGGCACACCCATAATTGCAAATCCTTGGATAAGGAATTCAGTGACCACTCGGGTTGTCCCTTTTGCTGTTGGCACTGAAAAAGTGAATCCTGAAAAGGTATCTACCACCACGTGGATAAAAGACAGACAACCAATGAATGTTCTCCATGATGGATCTTCTCCATCATTCATGTCCTCACACCTCATTCTAACTCCAGGCAGTTTTCTTGGAGGACGTCTCCTCTCTGAGATTCTGCTGGAGCCTCTGAGAGGCTCTCTCCACCCAGCCAAGCAGAGCCCACTCCATCCCACATCTGCACTGGGGCCTCAGGGGAAGCAGAAGCTCAGTGCTTCTGCAGTCCAGGCCATACTTGGAGAGACCAGGCTGACGGAGGCCTGCAAATGGGAGGTGAGGATGCCAGCCCTCCTTGGAACAAACAGCTGCAGTCCCCCAAGACAAGGGTGCTCTGAGCAGGCAGCTCCCCTCCACATTCTTTGGAGAGCAGAAAATTTGCACCTCTCAACCATGGTCACACAGCCGAAAGCCAGGACCTTTGATGTGTGGGACTACTTGGTGTTCGCCTTGATATTGCTCATCTCCACAGCCATAGCGTTTATTATGCCTTCTTCAAGAAAAAGCAGCAGACCCAGAAAGAATTTTTGTTAGGTGGGCAGAAAATGACAGCGCTGCCCATGGCGCTGTCCCTCACATCGACTTTCATGTCTGCCATTACTATCCTGGGTATCCCTGTCGAGATCTATCGCTTCGGGGCTATAGTCACCATGTATGGCTTCCCCTACATCGTTATGGTGCTTGTCATGTCAGAAATCTTTATTCCAGTCTTTTATGAACTGGGGATTACCAGCACTTACAAGTATCTAGAGTTTTGTTTTAACAAATGCATTTGCCTCTATGGAACGTTTCTGTTCATCCTTTAAATGGTTTTGTACATTGGAGTTGTCATTTATGCACCAGCTCTTGCTATGAATGAAGCCACAGGACTCAATTTGTGTGACATAATTCTTGGCACAGGAGTGATCTGCATCTTCTACAGCTTAATGGGTGGGTTCAAAGTTGCTGTATGGAACATGTTTTCTAAGCTGGGATCAAGGTTGCTGGAATGTTTGCCATGATCATACAGGGTACTGTGGTTGAAAGTGGAATCAGCAAGGTCCTAAACAATTCCTATGGAGGAAGATTAAATTTCTGGGACTTCAATCCCAATCCACTTCGAAGGTATACCTTCTGGACCATTATCATTGGTGGTACTATCACCTGGCTCAGTATCTTTGGTATTAATCCACCTCAAGTTCAGAGGTACAACTCTTGCAAAAGCAGATTCCATGCAAAAATGTCCCTTTATTTAAATCTTATAGGATGCTGGGGAGTTCTTGGCTATACAACATTGTGTGGTCTTATCCTTTATTCAAGATATCATGACTGTGATCTTTGGACTGCAAAGAAAGTGTCAGCACCAGACCAGCTCATACCCTATTTGGTATTGGACATTCTATGAGATTTGTTGTGATATATATATATATCACAACATTGAGCACCATGTCTGCCAGTGTCAATGCTTTAGCTGCAGTAACAATTTCAGATATCATCAAACCTTTCTTCCCATCACTCTCGGAAAAGACCACGTTTTAGCTTTCTAAAGGGGCAAGTTTGTTTTATGGACTTCTGTGCATTGTAATGGCAGCTTTGGCATCTCTTTGGGGAGCATTGTTACAGGTAGCAGTTACTATCTTTGGTGTGATTGTTGGACCCCTTTTGGCCGTGTTTTCTTTGGGCATCTTGGTCCCTTTTGCCAACTCAATAAGGGTATTTGTAGGGCATATTTCTGGATTTATTGCTTCCCTCTGGGTTGGAATCAGAGCTCATCTATAGCCCCCACTTCCAGAGCACAATTTACCTTTGAAACTTGTTACTGATAGCTGTGACATGCAGAACTTGAACACAACAGTAGGAGCTCCATTGTCTCCAAATGCTTTTGAAATTCAAAATATTGAAAGAACTCCCCTAATGGATAACTGGTATTCCTTATCATATCTGTACTACAGCCCCATTGGAGTGCTTGTCACTATAATTGTGGCAGTAATTGCTAGTCTTCTAATAGGGAGAAGAAAACAGGGCATAGATAAGAAATTGCTACTAACCAAATAAGATTTTTATCCAACTTTGATTTTTTTTAAAGAAGGAGAACCAAGCTGTAAACCAGCCGCTTTGTGTGGTACAAGATACTGGAACTAAAAGGGATCGACCAAGTAATGAATTAACACATCTTTAAGGATCAACTGCAGTAAGCTATTCCTGTTAGTCTGAATCTGTGAAATGGTCACATTTGAATCATCATTTCAGAGTTCCAATGTACTGGCACCAATAAAACCAATATTTTATATATAATAAATTTGAATAAATAAACTATCACTCACTCTGTCATAACAAATAGTGCTGATATAAACAGCTCAGATACAACCTCTCCTGATGTTTTGTCACTAGCTGGTTATTATAGGATTTCAAGATAGGTAAAATAGTAACATAATAAAATAGCAAAATAATTGAAAAGTAAAATAATAAGATAATAAAAATATTGAACAGTAAAACAAAATAATGCAATAATATAGTGGTATGGATTATGCTTTTTGACTCTAGTGAAAATTGAATTTTAGTGAAGGAAAGTTACATAAAGTCATCATCTCTCTTCTAGAGTCATTGGAATCTAGAGGCAAGACAGAAGATAGGATGATTTGCAATGTATGGGACAGAAGACAGTGGAAAATTTTCAAGTTCCTGTTGTCTCTTCAATTATAATCCTTCTCTGGGAGATCTCTTTTCTGTAAAATCTTTTCTTCTATGAGCAGGTTTCCTAGGAAGCTTCTGGAGCCTCCAGCCAGACTCTCTCCTTCCAGACTGCCATCCCAACTCTGTCCTAGACTAGCCTTGACTAATCCTCCAGGTTCAATGCTGACTCTTTTATATTCCCAGAGAATGGACCTGTGAGAACTCCCACAGCCAATGAACTTTCTCCTTTTAAAGCTGCAAACTTCTTTTAAACATGTAAACTCTCCCCCAGAAGTCCAAAGGTGTAAACTCCCTTCAAAGGCCTGAACCAAAGGTGTGAATTCTGAGCCAGAGAATTTTTTAGACAACCTGAGTTGTTACCTTGTAATCCTAACAAGAAATAGTAGGGGAAAGATCTAAGAAAGGGGGAGGGTCTCTAAAGGGAGTGGACAACTTGAGGCAAGTAGTGTTCATAAGTAAAATACTGGGGAAGAAGAAAAAAGGAAAAAGAAAGAGAAAAGTATAATTTGGGGTTAATAAGAAGGCAAGAAATACAGAATTAGTAGTTTTAATGGTAAATGTGAATGGGGTGAACTTTTCCATAAAATGTAAATGGATAGCAGCCTGGATTAAAAGTCAGAATCCTACAATATGTTGTTTACCAGAAACACATTTAAACAGAGTGATAAATGTAGAGTAAAGGTAAAATGCTGGAACAGAATCTATTATGCTTCAGGGGGAGTAAAAATAGCAGGAGTAGCCATCTTGATATTAAATCAAGCAAAAGCAAAAAAATTATCTAATTAAAACAAATAAGGAGAGAAACTATATCTTCCTAAAGGGTACAATAGAAAATGAAGCAACAGCAATATTAAAGATATATGCACCAAGAGGTGTAGCATCTAAATTCCTAAAGGAGAAGTTAAAAGAGTTGCAAGAAGAATAAACAGCAAAATTATAATAGTAGGAGATCTCAACCCTGCTCTCTCAGAACTAGAAAAATCAAATCACAAAAGAAATGAAAAAAAAAAGTTAAAGAGATAAATAGAATACTAGAAAAGCTAAATATGATAGATCTTTGGAGAAAATTGAGTGGAGACAGAAAAGAATATACTTTCTTCTTGGTAGTTCATGAAAATTATAAAAATTGATCTTACATTAGTACATAAAGACTTCAAAATCAAATGCAAAAAGGCAGAATGCATTTTTTTCAGATCAAATGCAATAAAAATTACATTCAACAAAAGGCCAGTGGAAAATAGACCAAAAAGTAATTGGAAACTAAATAATCTCATCATGAATGGGTAAAATAGCAAATCATAGACACAATCAATAATTTTATAATAATTTCATCCAAGAAAATGACTATGTGGGATGCAGACAAAGTATTAATAAGGGGGAAACATATCTCTAGATGCTTACTTGCATAAAATAGAAAAAGAAAAAAAATCAATGAATTGTGCTTGCAATTAAAAAAGCTAGAAAAATAGCAAATTAAAAACCCCAATCAAATACCAAAATTGAAATTCTAAAAATAAAAGGAGAATAAAATTGAAACTAAAAAACTATTGAATTAATAAATAAACCTAAGAGTTGGTTTTATGAAAAAAAAAATAGATAAACATTTAGTTAATTTGATTAGAAAAAGGAAAGAGGGAAATCAAAGTGTTAGTCTCAAAAATTAAAAGGGAGAACTTTCCACCAAGGAAAAGGAAATTAAAGCAATAATTAACAATTATTTTGCCCAACTTTATTCCAATACATTTCATAACCTAAGTGAAATGGAGGAATACCAACAACAACAACAACAACAAATATATACATATATATATATATATATATGTACATATATTGCCCAGATTAACAAAATACATTACTTAAATAGTCCCATTTTAGAAAAGTAAATAGAACAAACTATTAATCAACTCCCTTTAAAAAAATCTCCAGGACCAGATGGATTTACATGTGAATTCTACCAAATACTTAAAGAACAATTAATTCCCATATTATATAAACAGTTTTTTTTTATTTTATATATATATATATATATTTTATAATATTATCCCTTGTATTCATTTTTCCAAATTACCCCCCCTCCCTCTATTCCCTCCCCCCGACGACAGGCAATACCATACATTTTACATGTGTTACAATATAGTCTAGGTACAATACATGTGTGCGAATATCATTTTCTTGTTGCACAATAAACATTAGAATCCGAAGGTACATGCAACCTGGGCAGACAGATATTAGTGCTAACAATTTTCATTCCCCTCCCAGTGTTTCTTCTCTGGGTGTAGCTACCTCTGTCCATCATTGATCAACTGGAAGTGAGTTGGATCTTCTTTATGTTGAAGATTTCCACTTCCATCAGAATACATCCTCATACAGTATTGTTGTTGAAGTGTACAGTGATCTTCTGGTTCTGCTCATTTCACTCAGCATCAGTTGATTTAAGTCTCTCCAGGCCTCTCTATATTCCTCCTGCTGGTCATTTCTTACCGAGCAATAATATTCTATAACCTTCATATACCACAATTTACCCAACCATTCTCCAACTGATGGACATCCATTCATCTTCCAGTTTCTAGCTACAACAAAAAGAGCTGCCACAAACATTTTGGCACATATATGTCTCTTTCTGCTCTTTAGTATTTCTTTGGGATATAATCCCAGTAGTAGCGCTGCTGGGTCAAAGGGTATGCACAGTTTGATAACTTTTTGGGCATAATTCCAGATTGCTCTCCAGAATGGCTGGATTCTTTCACAACTCCACCAGCAATGTATTAGTGTCCCAATTTCCCCACATCCCCTCCAACATTTGTCATTATTTGTTCCTGTCATCTTAGCCAATCTGACAGGTGTGTAGTGGTATCTCAGAGTGGTCTTAATTTGCATTTCTCTGATCAGTAGTGATTTGGAACACTCTTTCATGTGAGTGGATATAGTTTCAATTTCTTCCTCTGAGAATTGTCTGTTCATATCCTTTGACCATTTATCAATTGGAGAATGGTTTGGTTTCTTATAAATTATGGTCAGTTCTCTATATATTTTGGAAATGAGACCTTTGTCAGAACCTTTGTTTTTAAAAATATTTTCCCAATTTGTTACTTCCCTTCTAATCTTGTTTGCATTAGTATTATTTGTACAGAAACTTTTTAGTTTGATGTAATCAAAATCTTCTATTTAGTGATCAATAATGATCTCTAGTTCTCCTCTGGTCATAAATTCCTTCCTCCTCCACAAGTCTGAGAGGTAGATTATACTCTGTTCCTCTAATCTATTTATTATCTCCCTCTTTATGCCTAAATCATGGACCCATTTTGAGCTTATCTTGGTATATGGTGTTAAGTGTGGATCCATATCTAATTTCTGCCATACTAATTTCCAGTTTTCCCAACAGTTTTTTCCGAATAATGAATTTTTATCCCTAATGTTGGAATCTTTGGGTTTGTCAAAGATTAGATTGCTATAGATGTACCCTTTTTTGTCCTTTGTATCTAATCTGTTCCACTGATCTACCGGTCTATTTCGTAGCCAATACCAAATGGTTTTGGTGACTGCTGCTATATAATATAGCTTTAGATCAGGTACACTTAGACCACCTTCCTCTGAGTTTTTTTTTTCATTAGTTCCCTTGCAATTCTTGACCTTTTATTCTTCCATATGAATTTTGTTGTTATTTTTTCTAGGTCATTAAAATAGTTTCTTGGGAGTCTGATTGGTATAGCACTAAATAAATAGATTAGTTTGGGGAGTATTGTCATCTTTATTATATTCGCTCGGCCTATCCAAGAGCACCGAATGTCTTTCCAATTATTTAAATCTGATTTTATTTTTGTGGCAAGTGTTTTGTAATTTTTCTCATATAATTCCTGACTTTTCTTTGGTAGATGGATTCCCAAATATTTTATACTCTCAACATTTGTTTGGAATGGAATTTCTCTTTGTATCTCTTGCTGTTGCATTTTGTTAGTGATATATAAAAATGCTGAGGATTTATGTGGATTTATTTTGTATCCTGCCACTTTGCTGAAATTTTGAATTATTTCTAGTAGCTTTTTAGCAGAGTCTTTGGGGTTCTCTAAGTATACCATCATGTCATCTGCAAAAAGTGATAGTTTAATTTCCTCATTTCCTACTCTAATTCCTTGAATCTCTTTCTCGGCTCTTATTGCCGAGGCTAGCGTTTCTAGTACTATATTGAATAGTAATGGTGATAGTGGGCAACCTTGTTTCACTCCTGATCTTACTGGGAAAGGTTGCAGTTTATTTCTATTGCATATTATGCTTACTGAAGGTCTTAAATATATACTCCTGATTATTCTAAGGAATAATCCATTTATTCCTATACTCTCAAGAGTTTTTAGTAGGAATGGATGTTGGATTTTGTCAAATGCTTTTTCTGCATCTATTGAGATGATCATATGGTTCTTATTAATTTGATTATTAATATGGTCAATTATATTAATAGTTTTCCTAATATTAAACCAGCCCTGCATTCCTGGAATAAATCCTACTTGATCATAGTGTATTATCTTGGAGATGATTTTCTGAAGTCTTTTTGCTAATATCTTATTTAAGATTTTAGCATCAATATTCATTAAGGAGATTGGTCTATAATTTTCTTTCTCAGTTTTCGATCTACCAGGTTTAGGTATCAGTACCATGTCTGTGTCATAAAAGGAGTTTGGTAGGACTCCTTCATCCCCTATTTTTTCAAATAATTTATATAACATTGGGGCTAATTGTTCTTTAAATGTTTGGTAGAATTCACATGTGAATCCATCTGGCCCTGGGGATTTTTTCCTGGGGAGTTGATTAATAGCTTGTTCTATTTCTTTTTCTGAAATGGGACTATTTAAGCAATTTATCTCCTCCTCTGTTAATCTAGGGAGCCTATATTTTTGGAGAAAGTCATCCATTTCACTTAAGTTATCAAATTTATTGGCATAAAGTTGGGCAAAGTAACTCCTTATTATTTCTCTAATTTCCTCTTCATTGGTGGAAAGATCCCCCTTTTCATTTGTAAGACAATCAATTTGATTTTCCTCTTTCTTTTTTTTGATCAAATTTACCAAAGGTTTATCTATTTTATTGGCTTTTTCATAAAACCAACTCTTGGTTTTATTTATTAATTCAATAGTTTTTTTACTTTCAATTTTATTGATTTCTCCTTTTAATTTTTGTATTTCGAGTTTAATTTTTGGTTGGGTGTTTATAATTTGGTCTTTTTCTAGCCTTTTAAGTTGTAAGCCCAATTCGTTAATCTTCTCTTTCTCTATTTTGTTCAAATAAGCCTCTAAAGATATAAAATTTCCCCTTATTACTGCTTTAGCTGCATCCCACAGATTTTGGTATGATGTCTCATCATTGTCATTATCTTGGGTGAAATTGTTAATTGTTTCTATAATTTGCTCTTTCACCCAGTCATTCTTTAAGATGAGATTATTCAGTTTCCAATTACTTTTTGGTCTATTTATCCCTAACTTTTTACTGAATGTAGCTTTTATTGCATTGTGATCTGAGAAGAAGGCATTTATTATTTCTGCCTTCCTACATTTAATTTTGAGATCTTTATGTCCTAATATATGGTCAATTTTTGTATAGGATCCATGAACTGCTGAGAAGAAAGTATATTCCTTCCTATTGCCATTCAGTTTTCTCCAAAGGTCTATCATACCTAGTTTTTCTAATGTTCTATTTGCTTTTTTAATTTCTTTCTTGTTTGTTTTGTGGTTTGATTTGTCTAAATCTGAGAGTGCAAGGTTGAGATCTCCCACTATTATAGTTTTACTGTCTATTTCTTCTTGCAGTTCTCTTAACTTTTCCTTTAGAAAGTTAGATGCTATACCACTTGGTGCATATATGTTTAGTATTGATATGGCTTCATTATTTATGCTACCTTTCAGCAGGATATAGTTTCCTTCCTTATCTTTTTTAACGAGATCTACTTCTGCTTTTGCTTGATCTGAGATAAGGATAGCTACCCCTGCTTTTTTGGCTTTACCTGAAGCATAATAGGCTCTGTTCCAACCTTTTACCTTTACTCTGTATGTATCTCCCTGCTTTAAGTGTGTTTCCTGTAGGCAACATATTGTAGGGTTCTGCTTTTTGATCCAATCTGCTATCCGTCTCCATTTGATGGGATCGTTCATCCCATTTACATTTACAGTTAAAATTACTAATTCTGTATTTCCTGCCATTGTATTATCCCCAGATTATACTTTTTTCCCTTGACCCCTCTGATCCCCCTCCCCGATATTTAATTTACAGACCCCCCTTGTGACGCGCAACCCTCCCTCTTTTTTTTTTTTTTTTTTTTTTTAGGATCCCTCCCCCCTCCCTCCAAGTCCTTTCACTTATTCTCCTTTTCCTTTCCCCTTTTCCTCTCCCCCCTTTTAATGAGGTGAGAGAAAATTCTCTGAAAAACAAATATGTTAATTATTTACTCTTTGAGCCTCTTCTGATGAGAGTAAGATTCACACAATGATTCTCCCCCTCACTAAGTTCCCTCAGATATGGTGTATTTTCTATGTCTCTTCCTGGGATGTAGTTTCCCTCTTTTTATCACTCCTTCACCTTTTTCTGAACCGACCTCCTTCCATTTACTACACCCCCCTTTTTTTCTTTTATATCAGTAAAATCAAATTATCCTTGAGTATTTTTTATATACCCACAACAGAGTTACAGTTCTCAAGGGTTCTGTGTACCTTTTTCTGTTTCTCTTCAGTCTTGTGGATGTAGATCAAATTTTTTGTTTAAGTCTGGTTTTTTTCTTAGAAACATATAGAATTCCTCTGTTTCATTGAATGACCATCTTCTTCCATGGAAAAAGATGCTAAACTTAGCTGGGTAGTTCATTCTTGGTTGCAGTCCTTGATCTTTTGCCTTTCGGAATATCAGGTTCCAGGCCCTTCTATCTTTTAATGTGGAGGCAGCCAGATCTTGGGTGATCCTTATTGTGGCACCTTGGTATTTAAATTGTTTTTTTCTAGCTGCTTGCAGGATTTTCTCCTTTGTGTGGTAATTCTGCAGCTTAGCCACAATATTCCGTGGTGTTCTTTTTTTAGGGTCTATTTCAGAAGGAGTTCGATGAATTCTTTCCACATCTACTTTCCCTTCTGTTTCTATTATCTCTGGACAGTTCTCTTTGATAATTTCCTGTAAAATAGAATCTAGGCTCTTTTTTTGGTCATAGTTTTCTGGAAGTCCAATAATCCGCAGATTATCTCTCCTAGATCTATTTTCAAGGTCTATAGATTTTCCCAGTAAGTATTTGACATTGTTCTCCAGCTTCTCATTTTTTTTGTTTTGTTTGACTGATTCTTGGGTTCTCTGTGAATCATTCATTTCTATTTGTTCCATCCTGACTTTTAAGGAGTTATTTTCTTCTTTCATAGTTTTTAGTTCTTTTTGTAAATGCCCAATTTCGTTTTTAAATGAATTATTTTGCTCTATTGAATTTTTTTCCATTTCCCTAATTTTTTTTTTTGAGAATTATTTTCTTTTTCCAATTCAGAAATTCTATTTTCTTGAGACTTTTTTATCTTTTCCAATTCAGAAATCCTACTTTCCTGTGTTTTTTTAACCTTTTCTAATTCATAAATTTTGTTTCCCTGCATCTCCTGTGAATTCTTTATTTTTTCCAACTCCAATTTCAGGACGTTGTTATTCTCTATCATAACTTCCCTTTCCTTGCCCCATTTTTCTTCGATCTCCCTCAATTTTTTAAGAGCTTCTTCTAGGAGAGAGTTATGTGATGGGGGGCAGGAATCGTTCCCCTTTAGGTTGTTGTCTGCTGATTCTCTGCTGTCAGCTTCCTCGGGGTTGGTTACCCGCTCTTTCTCTGTATAGAAGGAATCTATAGTTTTTCTAGCTTTTTTGCTCATACTTAAAAAAATCTTTTGGGGTCTGTCCCTGGGGTAGGAAATTATTTACTTCTTTACCAGCTTCCTCCCAGACTGGATGGATGCAGCGGCCCTTGCGCCGGAGCTAAGATAGAGCTCTGGGAGAGAGTTCCCCACCCCCTCCCTGGAAGTGCCTCAGAGGTGATTAGCACTACTGTGCTTCGAGGGCGTAGAATAGTGAAGACAGCACGAAGCCCAGCCTATGTGTCCGGGTGGGGAGTGGATGTCTGCAGCAGGTGACGTGAGAAGCCCCTGCGCTCAAACTGGAAGTGTCTGCCAGAAACCACGGTCCCTAGTTCAAAGGTTCCGCTTCTCTGGGACTTCCTGGAGCTGAGTTCCACTCCCTCCAGCTATGCTAGGCAGTGTGTGTTGCCTTGGGCCGTATCCACCCACTTGTCAATCTCTTAACTATTCTCAGGTGGTAGCTGAGGCCACACCTCCTGGTGCCGAGTCTGCTGAGTCACCCCCCTGATCGGGGAAAATCTAATTTGAGTTTTAAAATATTTTGGCTTTCTCTTCTGAACTGCTAAATAATTAGCAGAGAAGAGCTAACAGCCTGTGCCAGATTCCTTTACCTCAGTGGCTTCTCTGATCCCAGAGCCCTTCCCAGCGCAATGGGCGCAGTGTGCCCCTACCCCACCGTCTATGCTGGTCTTTCTTATTCCTCCCCTGAGAACTGACCTTTCCTGTTGAAACTCCAGATTCTCTTCAGCTGGTAAGTCGTGTTTCCAGTCCTTGTGGTATCTATCAGTCCTGAGCTAATTTTGAGACTTAATTTATCTAATTGGTTGTGAGGGAGTGAGGACGTTCACTGAGTCGTGTGTTTCTTCTCCGCCATCTTGGCTCCGCCCCTCGCCCTTCCCCATATTATATAAACAGTTTGAAAAAAATAGGGGTTACAAGACTCCTACCAAATTCCTTTTATGAAACAGACAGATAGGATGAAAACTTAGAAAGAAAATTATAGACCACTTTCCATCATGAATATTGATGCAAATGTCTTAAATAAAATATTAGCAAAGAGATTACAGAAAATCAGCCCCAGAATAATACACCATTAGGGTCAGGGGCAGATCTCAAGGGCACAGTATAAGAGGCACTCTGAGGATTATTCTGCCTGAACCTAATAAACTGGGCATAAAGGTATTGAGTAAGCCTCGTTAACAAGGAAAAGCCTCCTCTCCCTTGCTTATCATGCTCAAACTGGTGCACTCTCAGTCATGTAACCAAGGGACTACAAAAAGGAGGTTGCAGAAGGTGGGAGAGGGAACTCGAGGGAACTCAAGGGAACTCAGAGGGAACTTGAGGGAACTTGAGGGAACTCCAAGGAAGAAAGATGGGAACTCCAAAAGGAAGCTAGAGGGAACGTTAGGGAATACTATGTAAAGAGTTAAAATGAAGACCTGTTGCTGCATACTTGAGTGACTTGGTTGTTCTGTAGTGGAGCCTCTAAAGAGGTAGCTCTCTGATTGAGATAATCAGAGCCAGAGACATCCGAAACCTGATGAAAGTGAGAAACCAGTTGAACCACGATGAGATAAGGATCTGGGAGTTAACGATACACTAACCACCAAGTATATACCAGGAATGTAGGGCTGGTTCAATATTAGGAAAAATATTAACATAATGACTATATCAATAACCAAATTTACAAAAAAAAATGATTATCTCAATGGATGCAGAAAAATAATTTGATAAAATCTAATATGCATTCTTAATAACAACACTAGAAAGCATTGGAATAAATTGACTTTTCCTTAAAACAGCTGGTCGCATCTATTTAGAACCATCAGAAAGCATCATATATAATGGGGTTAAACTGGAACCATTGCCAGTAAGATAAGGGGTTAAACAAGGTTGCCCACTTTCATTACTATTGAATATTGCTTTAGAAATGCCAATTGGCAATAAGAGAAGAAAAAGAGATTAAAAGAATTAGAGTAAGTAATGAGAAAACCAAATTATTACTCTTTGCAGGTGATATGATGATATATTTAGAGAATCCTAGAGAATCAACTACCAAAAAAAATTAGAAATAATCCACAACTTTAGCAAAGTTGCAGGATGTAAAATAAATCCACATAAATCAGCATTTTATATCACTAACTAAAATCCAACAACAAGAGATACAAAGAGAAATTCCATTTAAAATAACTGTCAATAGTATAAAATCTATCTGCCAAGAGAAAGTGAGGAACTATATGAACAAAACTACAAAACACTTTCTTCACAAATAAAATCAGATCTAAGCAATTGGAAAAATATCAATTGTGGCAGGAGCCCTCCCCGTCAACACATGGTATCCTTCCAGCCATGTAAGGGTTCCTGCGCACCCAGAGGCCACCTCTGGCCCTGGCATCTTTCTAATGGAACTTTACTTCCAAATTTCTACAATAAACTTTTTATTTATAAATCTAGATTTTCGGGCCTGTAAATTCATTTACAGGGGACACTGTGCCTCATGGGATTATCTATGCACCGACAAATGGGGTTCCCCCTTTCCTTTCCCTCATTATTTGGTGGCCCGTGTATGGGACCGCAAAAATTTTTACCCTGAAAACTAACCTTAACCTTTTCAGGTCTCTCAGAAAAAATCTTCGTCCTTAGCAGTTCGAGCAGCTTCCAGGAAGAATATCTGTGTTCCTACCCTCGTCTCACTCTACCTCTAAAACATAGGGCACCTAGACCAGGTTTGGCCTGCCAGCAAAAGTCTCCTGTGGAGACTACTTGTTTTTCAGGAAAAAGCTCTCCTTTTGTCTAACTCTGTCTCTAGAGACAAAAGACCTTCCTTTCCAAGGCATTTCTAATCCCTTTATCTTATCAGGCCACAACTTCTAGACACCTGGAGAGAGGGTCTCTTTACCCCTTCCCCTACCACGTGGCCATTCATTCTGAGGATCCCTCTTGGGTCCCAGGCCAGCAGTCTCTTTGATCTCTTCTGGGGGAGATATCTGGTCCCTTCTCACACTCCACTGTAGTGGTCAGGCTGTAGACATGAGGAGGAAAGTATAAATCTATCTGCCAAGAGAAAGTCGGGGCGAACTTGGAGATGTGTCTCTACCCAACTGCGTGAGCCTTCACCTTCATCACCAGAGAAGCACTGAGTAAGATAATATCTCTCCCTTCCCCATCCTTTCTCTTTTCCAACCTCTCCCATGTGGCATTGCAACCTGTCATTTACATGCTCTTATCCTGTCCCCTTCTTTGGGTACAGTGGGAGATTTGGGGACTCTTCAAGATCTCTAAAAAAGCCCCTCCCATAGCTTTTACCTGGCTCTTAAAGGCTTCCAGTCCTCTCAGAGAATTAGCTTGACCCATACATTTTAAAATGGGACTTGGTTTACTGATTTAGTCATCCTGCATTAGACCATACTCTCCTAGGCAGGATATAGGATTTTCTAAGCCTCAGAGCATACTTACCAGCTCTCTAAAGCCTAGACAGAGAATTTAAGCTGCTGAAGCCTTTCTCTGTCTCAGTAGTTTTTTGATTGGCGTTCTATGCCCCATATGCCAATAATTAAAGGTTTCTTTTCTGAAGTGCAATTTTGGCCACACTATCATTTCAGAAAGGAGATCTTTGCAATTTTGGCTGGGGAACAAAATTCCGAATCCAGGCAAATTAATTGATAAGAGAGTGAGAATAGCTTCTTTTATCTTTTCCTCATCCTGACTACAGTGGGAGGAGAATTAAGAGATTGAAACTACTTAAAAAAAAACAAAAACAAACAAACAAACAAACAAACAAAAACACTCCTTAACTACTTTTAATTTGGCACCTCTCTAGAATTTTTCTCTGTTCTGATGTACTACAGTTCTCTTTTACTACTTCAGTTTCCTTAAGCTGTCTGTCTCTTGCCTCAACTTCTCTGGCATTTCTGTCCAGGAAGTCAAGGATATAGAATAAGAATAGATTCTCCCTCAAGCTGCCTTTTAAGCCTTTTAAGCTAAATTAACACCTGAATTCTACGTAGAGTTCCAATCTTTCTCTACTTGCCCAAGCCCCAACTTTCTTTTCAGGTGTTGCCTATGTCCAGTTAGGGTCTGACTTTTCTAAATGCTCCAAATGGCCCACAGCCTACTCACTAAGGATGGGTGGATTCTCTGCATTAAGTACCTGTAGCCTCAGGTAAATGCTAGCTGACTTCCCCTCCCCCCTTACATTTTCTAACAGAGTAGGGAGGGGCCACGTGGGATTTCTCCACACCCACCTTCTGCAGAGAAGGTTTTGAGATGGGCCTGCTTTCAAATTAAGGCTCGTTAAAACTGGGGGACTTGCTAAAACTGTTTAACTCTGTACAAAACTGTTTGACTATTGCTCTGTATGAGAAAACTTTAACTATTGCTGTATAAACCTGTTTAACTATTGCTGCATCAAACTGTAACTATTGCTGCTTCAGGAAATTTACTAGTCTGTTATGTATAATCTGATAATTTCTGCAAATAGGGGAGGAAGGAAACCTAGATTTCAGCTGGTCAGGAAATTGGGAAAAACTGATGTATTATCTCATTAAGTTCAGGCTGAATTGGAAACTATTTTATGTTTTAACTTTGAAATCCCTTATTCAATCTTTGGGATTATTCTTTAGAAACAACCAAAAATCAGACACCTGTCCTGGGACTGACATCCTCTCCGATCTGTTTCTCCCCTCCTGTTACCCCAGTTTCTTAATTATTATTTCAGCATTTAGATACTCTAATGTTTGGGGTGGCCTGTCTTGGTCTAACTGCATAATTTACTCAGAAATCTGTCCTGCCCAAGGAGAGAAAGAGAGAATGAAACCTGCAACTTCATTCTCTCTCTCTCTTAGGAGCCCCTGACAAACTTGGGGTGCCCTCTTAGGGCAGCAGGACTGCCTTGAGCACTGCTACACAGCAGAGGCTGAGTTTAATGCACAAATGACCAGAGACCTGTAGACTGTCCATCTCTGGTTGAAATGCCCCCCAACTGCAAAGATTTGAACAGGGAGGCTTGTGTGTCTCTCTGAATAAGGAGTGCTGTTCTATGCTAATAATTCTGGGGTTATTGGGGAGAAACTGGTCCTTGCTACAAGTTCTTGCATTTTCTAGTTTTAGTCTGGTTTATTATTGTCCTGACTCAGTTTCCCTAATTATCCTGATTCAGTCCTGCCTTAGTTTCTCTGCCTCCTAGTTCTGCAAAACCTCCCCCTGCCTTTTTATCAGAATACTTGATAAGATCTTATGTTTCAGAATAGCAGAATGTCTCTCCTATCCCAAGCTATGGGAATCTCTTATCAAGATGCTCTCTCCACTAATTATGTCATCTCTCTAGAAATCTACTCCTATATTGCTCTTGCCTCTATTTTAGTCTTCCTGATTTACTGTTCATGAGATAACACAAACCCCCACACTCTATAAGTGAGATGAGACAGCTCAATTTCGGGGACTTGATTGACGCTGTCTGGAGCTCTATGCTCAAACCAAGCATTGATCATTGAGACGTCATGGTACAGCTCTGGCGAAATAGAGACAAAAGTTTTCGTCGTCTCTCTCTCTCTCTCTCTCTCTCTCTCTCTCTCTCTCTCTGGGATGCCTAAAGGGAATGAAGGTTATAGAATTGGGGTCTGGTTACTGCCTCTCAGTAAACTCCACTGAACAGATTAACTAATCTATCTTCACTCACCTTGACAGAGCTTCCTTGCTGTTAGGACACACTCAGCAAAACTAGCCCCTTTGAAGCCAAAAGGTTGGGAAAGAGCAATGATCAAACTTAAGCCTGGGTTTCAGTGAATGTCATCCATACTTCGGTAGGATTTATTTCTAAAAGTTTAACTGCTAATTTCTTGAATTCTTTTATGTGGAATTAGACATTCTGTATGTGATTTTATTTGCATTGGGTATTTTAAAAACAAACTGATTTGTATGAATAATGTTCACTTATGAAACATCTCCTTGGATATGAACTTATTGGGATAAATTCCTTACTGTTATCAATATAAGGTTATGATAAATATTTGTTTAGAATTTATGTTCTTGCATTTTTTTTCCTCATGTAATTGGTTTTAAGATCAGAGCAATAGTCAATAGAAATTGTTAATGCAATCCAATTATGTCATACCTTGCTGTTTCCTGCCTGATTATATGTAACCATTGTATCCTAAATGCTTGGGCAAATAAGTATTTAGCTTGGTCATCTGTCTGCTACTGGACAACGAATAGATATCTGGAAGACCAAAACTTATTTCTAACACCTATTGGTTTCCCTTTATCTCCTTAACGTGAGACTTTCAGTTCTCTTCTCACGGCAACTCCTGCCTCCAGACACTCAGAAGCAGAGGTGCCCTTTTAATGCAAATCTCTTCTAGACTTAAAACTTAGAAGACCCCAGTCTCTGCCATTAATTTGAGCAGGAGGAACTGCCTTCTCACCACCACAGAACACCACAAGGGGTAAATTGGCCCCCCAGCGTCCTGCTCCCTGGTAGGAATTTGAGGTTTGGCCCTGTTTCCCTTTTATCTCAAGACAGTCCGAACACCTCAGAGGTCGGTAAGCTGGGTAGGCTATGCTGATACTTTTTACCCCTCCTCCATACAGAGTGGGAAAACTAGGAAGGAAAAGATTCAGGATCTTTGCTTATTGAATAACCAACTTTCTTCAAGAACAGCACAGTTTTTTCCAATACTTCCAAGAGCTTAAACAGCATTCTTATCTTGATCTGCAGCTCTGACAACTGGGGATATGCCCATCCTTAGACCCTGCCTTACAAAAGAGCAGTGATTCATTAAATCTACTAGATATCAAAACCTCTTGCCTCCCTTGACTTCTGAATCCACACCCTTTAATCCCAACTCCAGGAGAAATTAGCTTTCCTGGAAATTAAGGGTGAAAGAGCTAGGCTACAAATAATCTTTTCTCAGGATTTTCTCCTATTTCTCTTTGATAATTAGATGGGCCATCAGAAAAGCAGCCCATAGAAGGGACCTGATGCATTTCTTGCTAAAGGCCCCATTCTCCTGAATGTCACCATCCCCACCCTGGATGACACCCCACTTTTAATCTGTTCCGAGATCTGTTTTCTCTAGGCTTCATACTTTTGATTCTCAGCTGGCCTTTCAGCCTAGAGAACATTGACGGGGACAACTGACTGGGGACACTGACCAGGACACCCCCTCAATACCCTGCTGCCATCCCCCACACCTCACACCTCACCTCCTGACATGAAACCCCAAATCTCTACAACCTTTGTCAGCTCGAAGCAGTTAAGAGGAGATTGATGCCCTTTCCCCACATGCATCTGGAGGTGATTGTTTGAGGAGGAACAAGACAAAGGGACCCTGCTACTCTGAATATCTTTGGAGAAAATCTTCAACCTTGCCTTAAATGAAGGCCACTGCCCCAAATGTTTTTTTTTTAAATGAATTTAAGTCTCAACTGTTTAAGGGGGGAAATGATGGGGGTTGAGGTCCCTTTAAGATTCCTCTCTGACTGTCCATGGCTAACCTTGATTCACAAATCCTGGTCAAAAGCACCCTTTTGAATATCTGGGCCCAGCCCCACCATCAGCTCAGCCTCCCCCCCTCACCTGATCCGAGCTAATTGAAAAGCCTGCCAAGAACTTGGGGGTACCACCCATCTCCTTTTGGGTATAAAAGGGGCTGAGATGGAGCCCTCTCTTTGCAGGAGCCCTCCCCGCTAACACATGTTATCCTTTCAGCCATATAAGTGTTCCTGCCTGCCCAGTGGCCACCTCTGGCCCTAGCATCTTTCTAACTGAACTTTACTTCCAAATTTCTATAATAAACCTTTTATTTATCTATATCTATATCTATATCTATATCTATATCTATATCTATATCTATATCTATATCTATATCTATATCTATATCTATATCTATATCTATATCTATATCTATATCTATATCTATATCTATATCTATATCTATCTATCTATATCTATATCTATATATCTATCTATCTATATCTATCTATCTATCTATCTATCTATCTATCTATCTATATCTATATCTATATCTATGTATATATATCTATATATCTATATATATATATAGATATATATAGATATATAGATATATATACATAGATATATATATCAATTGCTCATGGATAGATGGAGCAAATACAATAAAGATGATAATTCTCCCTAAACTAAAATATTTATTTAGTGCTATACCAATCAAACTCTCAGAAAACTATTTTACTGAAATGACCAACAGTTTGATTTCAGAAAGGCCTGAAGAGACTTGCATGAACTGATGCTGAGTGAAATCAATAAGACCAAGTGAGCATTCAAAAACATACTATATGATGATCAATTCTGATGGACATAAGCCGTTTTCAACAATGAGATGAACCAAATCAGTTCCAATAGACCAGTAATGAACTGAACCAGCTATACCCAGGGAAAGAACTCTGGGAGACAACTATGAACCACTACATAAAATTCTCAATCCCTCTATTTTTGTCTGCCTTCATTTTTGATGTCCTTCACAAGCTAATTGTATACTATTTCAAAGTCCAATTATTTTTGTACAACAAAACAACTGTTTGGGACACATGTACATGTATTGTGTTTAATTTATACTTTAACGTATTTAACATGTATTGGTCAACCTGCCTTCTGGGGGAGAGGATAGGGGGAAGGAAGGGAAAATTTGGATCAAAAGGCTTGGCAACTGTCAATACTGTAAAATTGCCCATGCATATATCTGGTAAATAAAAAACCATAAGAAAAAAAAAAAGAAATTATTTTACTGAAGTAGAAAAAAATAACTACAAAATTCTTCTGGAAGAAAAAAAGTCAAGAATTTCAAAGGAATAAATGAAGTAAAAAGCAAATGAATGTGGCCTTGCTGTACTAGATCTAAAACTATATTATAAAGTAGCAGTCATCAAAATTATTTGGTTCTGTCTAAGAAATAGAGAAGTTGATCAGTGGAATAGTTTAAGTTCGCAGAACAAAAGAGTCAATGACTACAGCAATCTAGTAT
Organism: Sminthopsis crassicaudata; assembly: GCF_048593235.1. Classification (NCBI taxonomy): domain Eukaryota; kingdom Metazoa; phylum Chordata; class Mammalia; order Dasyuromorphia; family Dasyuridae; genus Sminthopsis; species Sminthopsis crassicaudata. The sequence continues at coordinate 186,340,227 of NC_133618.1, forward strand.
TTCACAAATCTAAATGTTCCAGCTTTTGGAATAGGAATTCACCATGTGACAAAAACTGCTAGAAAAACTAGAAACTAGTATGGCAGAAAGTAGGCATAGACCCACACCTAACACCATATACCTAGAAAAGTCGAAATGGGTTCATGATCTAGACATAAAGTATGATATTATACACAAAATAGAAGAACATAATATTGTTTACCTCTCAAACCTGTGGAGGAGAAAGGAATATGTGATCAAAGAAGAACTAGAGATAACTATTGATTATAAAATAAATATAAAAAAAAAAGTTTTTTGTACAAACTAATGCAGACAAGATTAGAAGGGAAGCAATACACTGGGAAAACATTTTTACATCAAAAGCATCTGATAAAGGCCTCATTTCCAAAATATATGGAGAATTGACTCACATTTATAATAGTTCATGCAACTTTCAATTTGATAAATGGTCAAAACATATGAAGAGATAATATTTAGATGAAGAAAATGAAACTATGTGTGGTCACATGAAAAGGTGCTTTAAATCACTATTGATCAGAGAAATGCAAATTAATACAACTCTGAGATACCACTACCCACCTGTCAGATTGGCTAAGATGTCAGGAGAAGATAATGGCAAAATTTGGAGGGAATATGACAAAACTGGGCCACTGATACATTGTTAGTGGAATTGTAAATGGATCCAACCATTCTGGAGAGCAATTTGGAATTGTGCCTAAAAAAATCATCAAACTGTGCATACCCTTTGATCCAGAAGTTTCTACTGAGATTATATCCCAAAGAGATCTTAAAGGAGATAAAGGAACCCATAAGTGCAAAAATGTTTACGGCAGTCCTTTTGTAGTGGCTAGAAAATGGAGATTGAATGGATGTCCATGAATTGGAGAATGGCTGAATAAATTATGGTATATGAAAGTTATGGAATACTATTGTTCTGTAAGAAACAAATAGTACAATAATTTCAGAAAGACCTGGAGAGATTTACATGAATTAATGCCAAATGAAATGAGCAAAACCAGGAGATCATTATACACGACATCAACAACACTATATGTCAATCAATACTGGTGAACATGGCTCTCTTCAACAATGTTCAAACTAGTTCCACTTGTTCAGTAATGAAGCGAATCAGCTATACCCAGAGAGAGAACTATGGGAACACAGTGTGGAATGCAATAAAACATTCTCACACTCTCTGTTGTTATTTTCTATTTGTTTACTTTCTCAATTTTTCTTTTCCTTCCTTTTTGATCTGATTTTTCTTGTGCAAGATAACTGTATAAATATATATTGGATTTAACATGCATTTCAGCATATTTACATGTATTGGACTACCTGCCAGCTAAGAAAGGGAGTGATGGGAAGGAGGGAAAAACTTGGAACAAAAGATTTTGCGGAGGTCAGTGTTTGAAAAATTACCTATGCATATGCTTTGGAAATAAAATAATAAATTAAAAAAATAAAAATAAAATAAAAATCATCATGTCAACCTGTGATATAATGAACCTATGTTAAAGAAACTTGTGATTTCGAAGGGATGTCTAGTTATAGATGAAAAACATATAGATTTTTCTAAATCTATCTACATCAATCATCTATCTACTCTTCTACATCTATCATCTCTTCCTAATCATTAGTTCTCTATTCCAAAGACTCCTAGGTCAATAAATCTCTCTTAATTTCCAGTTCCATTTAATAAGTTATTTTTGGTCATTTTAAGCCATGTGTATTATTGACATCTCAAGCTCAACAATTGAAAACCAAATTCATTTTCTTTCTTTTTTTTTTTTTTAATAAATTTCTCATATTCATGTAACCCAGGTTCAAAATCTTGGTGTTAACTTTGAGTTCTCACTTTCATTCATCTCACATATTTACAAATATGATTTAATGTATTATAGTAAATAAATCTTATTTTCCCACTCCATCACTTATCCTTCCTTTGTGTCCCTTTGTTTCTACTCATAAAACTTTCACCCTAGTTAACTCCATCTCTCTCCTAGACTATTCTAATTCCCTTTTTCTTTCTAAAAATTCTCTTTTCCCTGCCCCATTTACTTTCAATAGCCATCATTTTCCTAAGGTGTAATTTCCCCCAAAGTTGTAGTAGTTTCTTTTTTTGAATCTATAGAATTAAATACAATATAAAATTAAATTATTTTCTAGAATTCTTATACATTATCTACCAAAGAATAGTCAGGAATTATATGAGAAAAATTACAAAACACTTGCCACAAAAATAAAGTCAGATTTAAATAATTGGAAAGACATTCAGTGCTCTTGGAAAGGCCGAGCGAATATAATAAAGATGACAATACTCCCCAAATTAATCTATTTATTTAGTGCTATACCAATCAGACTCCCAAGAAACTATTTCAATGACCTAGAAAAAATAGCAACAAAATTCATATGGAAGAATAAAAGGTCAAGAATTGCAAGGGAACTAATGAAAAAAAAAGTCAGAGGAAGGTGGTCTAAGTGTACCTGATCTAAAGCTATATTATATAGGAGCAGTCACCAAAACCATTTGGTACTGGCTAAGAAATAGAACGGTAGATCAGTGGAACAGATTAGATACAAAGGACAAAAAGGGTACATCTATAGCAATCTAATCTTTGACAAACCCAAAGATACCAACATTAGGGATAAAAATTCATTATTTGGAAAAAACTGTTGGGAAAACTGGAAATTAGTATGGAAGAAATTAGATATGGATCCACACTTAACACCATATACCCAGATAAGATCAAAATGGGTCCATGATTTAGACATAAAGAATGAGATCATAAATAGATTAGAGAAACAAAAAATGGTCTACCTCTCAGACCTTTGGAGGAGAAAGGAATTTATGACCAGAGGAGAACTAGAGATCATTATTGATCACAAAATAGAAGATTTTGATTACATCAAACTAAAAAGTTTCTGTACAAACAATATTACTGCAAACAAGATTAGAAGGGAAGTAACAAATTGGGAAAATATTTTTAAAGTTAAAGGGTCTGACAAAGGTCTCATTTCTAAAATATATAGAGAACTGACCCTAATTTATAAGAAATCAAACCATTCTCCAATTGATAAATAGTCAAAGGATATGAACAGACAATTCTCAGAGGAAGAAATTGAAACTATATCCACTCATATGAAAGAGTGTTCCAAATCACTACTGACCAGAGAAATGCAAATTAAGACAACTCTGAGATACCACTATACACCTGTCAGATTGGCTAAGATGACAGGAACAAATAATGATGAATGTTGGAGGGGATGTGGGAAAACTGGGACACTGATACATTGTTGGTGGAGTTGTGAAAGAATCCCGCCATTCTGGAAAGCAATTTGGAACTATGCCCAAAAAGTTATCAAACTGTGCATACCCTTTGATCCAGCATTGATGCTATTGGGCTTATATCCCAAAGAAACAATAAAGAGCAGAAAGGGACCTGTATGTGCCAAAATGTTTGTGGCAACTCTTTTTGTAGTGGCTAGAAACTGGAAAATGAACAGATGTCCATCAATTGGAGAATGGTTGGGTAAATTATGGTATATGAATGTTATGGAATGTTATTGCTCTGTAAGAAATGACCAGCAGGAGGAATACAAAGAGGCTTGGAGAGACTTACATCAACTGATGCTGAGTGAAATGAATAGAACCAGAAGATCGCTGTACACTTCAGTGCTGTATGAAGATATATTCTGATGGAAGTGGATATCTTCAACATAGAGAAGATCCAATTCACTTCCAGTTGATCAATGATGGACAGAAATAACCACACCCAGAGAAGGAACAGTGGGAAGTGAATTTAAATTGTTAGCACTACTGTCTATCTACCCAGTTTACTTATACCTTCGGAATCTAATACTTAATGTGCAACAAGAAAATGGTATTTACACCCATATATTGTATCTAGGTTTTATTGTAACACATGTAAAATGTATGGGATTGCCTGTCATTGGGGGGAGGGAGTGGAGGGAGGGGGGGATAATTTGGAAAAATAAATACAAGGGATAATATAAAAAAATTACTCATGCATATATATTGTGAAAAAAATTATAAATAGAATTCTTATACATTATCATCCCTTCTTTTATGATTTTGTTAAACCCACTTGGCTTTCTCTTTATTCCTTGAATAGAGCACCCTATTTTTTCCATCTCTGTTCTTTCATATTGCAAGTTGTTAAACATGTATTTGTTTTTCCATGTTTTATAAACATGTATATATCCCCATGTTTTCTTCCTGTTTGAATTCAATATCCTTTTTTTAAATTAATTTTATAATCATAACAGTTTTGACAGTATATATGCATAGGTAATTTTTTGCAACATTATCCCTTGTATTCCCTTCTGTTGTGAAATTTTCCCCTGCTTCCCTCCACCCCCTCCCCTAGATGGCAGGCATTCCCATACATATTAAATACGTTATAGTATAACCTAGGTACAATATATATATATACATATATATACATCAGAATACATCCTCATACATTATCATTGTTGAAGTGTATAAGGATCTCCGAGTTCTGCTCATTTCACTCAGCATCAGTTGATGTAAGTCTCTCCAACCCTCTCTGTATTCCTCCTGTTGGTCATTTCTTACAGGACAATAATATTCCATAACATTAATATACCATAATTTACCCAACCATTCTCCAATTGATGGACATCCGTTCATTTTACAGTTTCTAGCCACCACAAAAAGGGCTGCTACAAACATTTTGGTACATACAGGTCCCTTTCCCTTCTTTAGTATCTCCTTGGTATATAAGCCCAGTAGCAACACTGCTGGATCAAAGGGTATGCAAATTTTATAACTTTTTGGGCATAATTCCAGATTGCTCTCCAGAATGGTTGGATTCTTTAACAACTCCACTAACAATGTATTATTGTCCCAGTTTTCCCACATCCCCTCCAACATTCATCATTATTTGTTCCTGTCATCTTAGCCAATATGACAGGTGTGTAGTGGAATCTCAGAGTTGTCTTAATTTGCATTTATCTGACCACTCTTTCCTATGAGTGGAAATAGTTTCAACTTCATCATGTGAAAATTGTCTATTCATATCCTTTGACCATTTATCAATTGGAGAATGGCTTGATTTCTTATAAATTAGAGTCAATTCTCTGTATATTTTGGAGATGAGGCCTTTATCAGAACCTTTAGCTGTAAAAATGTTTTCGCAGTTTGTTACTTCCATTCTAATCTTGTTTGCATTAGTTTTGTTTGTGCAAAAGCTTTTTAATTTGATGTAATCAAAATTTTTAATTTTGTGATCAATAATGATCTATAGTTCTGCTTTGGTCACAAATTCCTTCCTCCTCCACTAGTCTGAGAGGTAAACTATCCTATGATCCTCTAATTTATTTATGATCTCATCCTTTATGCCAAAATCATGGACCCATTTTGATCTTATCCTAGTATGTTTTGTTAAATGTGGGACCATCCCTAGTTTCTGCCATACTAATTTCCAGTTTTCCCAGCAGTTTTTGTCAGATAATGAATAATTATCCCAAAAGTTGGGATCTTTGGGTTTGTCAAACACTAAATTGCTATTTTTATTCATTATCTTTCCCTGTGAACCTAACCTATTCCACTGATCAATTAGTCTATTTCTTATCCAGTAACAAATTGTTTTGGTGACTGCTACTTTATAATATAGTTCTAGATCAGGTACAGCTAGGCCACCTGCATTTGAATTATTTTATTACTTTCCTTGAAATTCTTGACCTTTTGTTCTTCCATATGAATCCTGTTGTTATTTTTTCTAGGTCATTAAAATAGTTTCTTGGAAGTCTGATTGGTATAGCACTAAATAAATAGATTAGTTTAGGGAGTATTGTCATCTTGATTATATTCGCTTGGCCTATCCAAGAGAACTTAATATCTTTCCAATTATTTAAATCTGACTTTATTTTTGTGGCAAGTGTTTTGTAGTTTGGCTCATATAATTCCTGACTTTCCTTTGGTAGATATATTCCCAAGTATTTTATACTAACAACAGTTATTTTGAATGGAATTTCTCTTTGTATCACTTGCTGTTGCATTGTGTTGGTGATATATAAAAATGCTGAGGATTTGTGGATTGATTTTATATCTTGCAACTTTGCTAAAGTTCTGAATTATTTCTAATAGCTTTTCAGCAGAGTCTTTGGGGTTCTCTAAGTATACCATCATGTCATCTGCAAAGACTGGTAGTTTGATTTCCTCATTACCTACTCTAATTCCTTGAATCTCTTTCTCGGCTCTTATTGCAAGGGCTAGCATTTCTAGTACAATATTGAAGAGTAATGGTGATAGTGGGCAACCTTGTTTCACTCCTCATCTTTCAGGGAAAGGTTCCAGTTTATCACCATTACATATGATGTTTATTGACAGTTTTAAATATATGCTCCTTATTATTTTAAGGAATGGTCCATTTATTCCTATACTCTCAAGTGTTTTTAGTAGGAATAGATGTTGGATCTTATCAAATGCTTTTTCTGCATCTATTGAGATGATCATATGGTTTTTGTTAATTTGGTTATTGATATAGTCAATTATGCTAATAGTTTCCCTAATATTGAACAAGCCCTGCATTCCTGGTGTAAATCCAACTTGGTTATAGTGTATTATCCTGGAGATGGTTTTCTGTAGTCTTTTTGCTAATATTTTATTTAAGATTTTAGCATCAAAATTCATTAGGGAGATTGGTCTATAATTTTCTTTCTCTGTTTTGAGCCTACTTGGTTTAGGTATCAGTACCATGTCTGTGTCATAAAAGGAACTTGGTAGGACTCCTTCAATCCCTATTTTTTCAAATAGTTTACATAGCATTGCAGTTTGTTGTTCTTTAAATGTTTGGTAGAATTCACATGTAATGAATGCAATATTCTGAAGCCAAAAGTTCTTTCGTTGATCTCTTTGTATTGTCCATTACTTTGCAAAAAATGCCTGGCACATAAATGGTGTTTATTCAATCCTTACTGATTGATTTAATCTTTTATTATATACCATCTTTTCATTAACATATACAACTGAGGTTGCTTTACCCTTAAATCACTAGGAAGCATCATGATCAGCACGTAGATTAAAATAACACATTGTAAGGATTAAAAGTTACATCTAAATTCTCACAATGATAGCAAAAGAAGCAGAACAAAAAATAACAACTTTTCAAGTATCAGAATTTAATAGAATTGCAAATAAGTAAAATTTTTGAGACTGGGACTCTAAAAGAGAGATTTAGAATCAGTCTGTAAAGAGGTCAAGTATGATTATATTAGATCTTATCAGGACATAAATTATTAACAGAATATAACTTATGCCAGCTTCCAAATCCCAAACTGGACACCAGTATTTGTAATCTTTAATATTTATTTTCTGAGTTTTTAAGCTTGGTAGAAGAAAGAATATCTGCAAATTAGAAACTATCAAAAATAGAATGCTTATGTCATGTGGAAGTGAGTTCTCTGTCACCAGAAGTGTTCAAGCAAAGACTTAAATTAAACCACTTAAAGGGATTATTTAAGGGAAATTTAATTTAATGTCCCCTTCAATACTTAGATTCTCTGGTTTTTCCAAAGGTAAGTGATAATTTTGTCCTGAAAAATTTTAACTGTTCTCAAAATTTCAAGCATCACTTCTATGAAAATATCCCAACTGTGTAGATTCATTTCTGACCTTTCACTTAGGCTCCAAAACCATGTCTTCCCTCATTAACTATTCATATCATTCAGATGTTCCCCCATGATCCTCAGTATTATAAAGCTTTAGTACCTGTGAAAATCCACACTGATGGCTTTCCCTTAAATCAACTCTTGATCTTAACTATTCAAATTATTGTGTATCTTTCCCAGTTACCTAAGATTAAAAGCTAAAAATTCCCAGGGAATTATTTCTTTTATATTTCTTGTGGTATTGGAGAATACTTCCATGTTTTTAATGGATAAAAAGAATGTTACTGAAAGAAATGCCCACTTATTTGATAAATACAGATTAAATAGATGTTCAGTTAAATTGAATTCAGGCTTTTTAGCCTGAGAGATGAGTTATCGTACTTAAAAAATAAAAGATGTTTATTGATTCTACATACTTAATTCTGTGCAGTTGGCTGCATTCCATGTCAAGCAAAATTCACTAAAAATTGTTCCATCTAACAGAAATTTGATGTTATGCTGTGCCACAAAGTGGATGTTATAACTTCCTCTTGCTTGCCCTCCACTCTGTGGAGGAGGACTATTTCTTCGGCTTTACCCTTGATCTTTCAGTTAAACATACTGACTGATTATTATCAAACCGAGCTCCTGGGGGAAGGGGAAGGAAGAAAGGGAAATAGGACAGGAGCTCAAATAAAAGCCTAGTCACAACACCCCTTATCCTATCTTCAGCCACATTTCCAATCATTTTTTTGAATATAAAAAGGGAAAGGTTTTAAGTTTGTGTGTGTGTGTGTGTGTGTGTGTGTGTGTATGTGTGTGTGTGTGTATGCAGAGAAGCAGTAGAAACAAATAAGTTCCTCAATCCTAAACTCACAAAAAAGAAGTTTGCTAGCAAATATATATGTACTCTTAAAATTGACTTGTCACTCATCTCAGAATTTAATTTCTCCCAGTGACTCCCTTTCCACTGAATTTAGCAATAATACACAGATTAGCATAACAATGGAGCTTATCTCATTAGCTTAAAGGACAAGGTAAAAGAAAAACAACACAATTTTAAGAAATAGAAGTAAGACCTCTGTAACCCAGATGGAATTATCAAGAAGAGCTAGAAAGTCTAAACAAAGACAGAAATAAGGGATTGTAGCTTTGAAGTCTGCAGCTTGGAAGAAATTTTATAATAATAATAAAAATACTATATATAGTTTATTATGTATCAGGTACTATGTTAAGCACTTTATTCATTTTATCCTAATTATAGGAAGGTAGGTGCTAATATTATCTAATATTATCCTCATCTTACAGATGAACAAACTGTGGCCGATATTGGTGAGGTGACTTTACCAGGGTCCCAAAGCTTGTGAGGTCAGATTTGAATCAACTTCAGGTTCAATGTTTTATCCATTGAGCCAAAACTTCCTATAACAGCATTACAGATAGTTGAATCACAGGAGTGCAACCAGGACAGTTTCATGGCTCTGTCCCTACCTCTTGTGCTTTTGGATAATTTTTCAATATTATACCTTCTTCAGCTGTGCTTTCACTCATATTTCTCCTGTGCCCCAGTTTCTAGGGAATGCTCTGCTTTCTGGAAGGGACCTCCTAATCACAGTCTAGCCCCTTCCTTTCTAGGCAAAAACAAACTCCATAGGAGATAAAATACTGAGAGACCTCTGTCTGAGAACAATGATCAGGCATCTATAGCATCCTGAATTCCTGAAAGAAACAAAACAGCACAATGCCTACTATTTGACATGGAACTTATATACATAGGATGAAGAAGACTCTTTGAGAATGAAAAATAATTGTACATTTAAACTTCACTTTTTCAAAAGAACCTACTTCTAAAATGGACAGAAATAATTAAATCTGATAACATATTGATTAAAAAATATCTAGTTCCCAGAGGAAAATGGAATGATTCCTTAAAGACACAAAATGGTATTCCACAACCATCAAAGAAAAACCATTGCTATAAGATCCTTTTGAGAGCACAATATGTCTTTTTTATTGTCCAAGTTTCATAAGGAATCTTGATTGATAGGAAACCAAAGAATTTCCTTAATGCTAAAATCTCCCTTTAAAAAAAGGTGGAGAAATTCTTCCTAGAATGTCCATGTTAGGATGTCACAAAAGCTAAGCATTTTTTCATTTCTCACCAGATTACACATCTTTTTACTTTACAATCATTCTCATATTCCAGGTACCATATTCTTCCCCAGTTCAGCTTCCCTTTGTGTATTGTCTTTCCAGATAGAATTTAAACTACTTGAGGGCATGAACTCCCTTTCTCTTTGCTTTTATTTATATGTCCAGAATTTAGCAAAATGGCTGGCACATATGAATATCTGACTAAATCTCATTATGACTTGTCCTGTATTGTGCATTCTGTTTCTTCCTGTACTCTTGTATTTTTCACTATTCAATAGTGCCTTCATCAGAATAGGCAGGCTGAAAAAAATATTGAAATTGTCATGAGAGAATTAGGAAAGGAAATTTGTTGCTCTGCTAGCTATTATTCTGGGAGAATAATTTAATCCACATATTCATCAATTTCCTCATTTTTATGATTCCCAGATTTTTATGTTACAAATTCACATTACATATATGTGTATATTTATACATGTATATGTAGAGACATATACAATATTATATACATATGTGTATGTATAGACATATAGGTTTAATGTAAACACACATATATTTCATCCACCTCTTAGTCATTTTTCTTGTTATATTCATGGCTATCCTGCCATGTCTATAAGTTGAATTCAATTGAACAGGAACTATATTACAATCTAAAATGTGTGAGGTACTAAATTAGGGCACTGAGAATATAAAGACAAAAGAAAAAGTTAAAACAGTTTCAGCCCTCAAGAAGTTGACATATTAAGTAAATTAAAATCTTCCTTATGTAAGAGTATCCAGCTATTAATCCTTCCCCAACAAATAAAGGGTAAAGGAATTGAAAACAGGCTAAGTAAAATGTCTGCCTGTAAAGAATCATCATTACTTTTAAACTACCTTTAAAATATAGTCAAATATTTAAACATTATATGTGAGATATCTTGTTCAGAAAGACAGCTATCTAAAATCAATTGAAATCATATGATCATCTCAATAGATGCAGAAAAAAAAAACTTTTGAAAAAATACAGCCCCCATTCCTATTAAAAACACTAAAAAGTATAGGGTTGAAGAGAGCTTTCCTTAAAATTACAAGCAATATTTGTTTAAAATTTCCAGCAAACATTATAACATTATTTGTAATGGAGAGAAGATGGACACATTGATGATAAGATCAGGGTGAAAGAAAAATTATCATTATCAATACTGTTATTCAAAATTGTAATAGAAATGCTGGATTAGCAATAATAAAAGAAAAATAAATTAAAGGAATTAGAATAGGCAATGAAGAGATGATATGATGATATACTTATAGAATCTGAGAAAATCATCCAAAAACCTACCTAAAATAATTAATATCTTCAGCAAATGTTCAGGATATAAAATAAACCCACACAAATCATCAGCATTTCTACTGAGAAAGCCTATCAACATAAACATAGAGATATTCCATTTAAAATTATTGTAGACAAAATAAAATATTTTGGGAATTATCTTCCAAGCAAACCCAAGAACTATATGAGCACAATTACAATACACTTTTCATACTAATAAAATCAGATCTAAACAATTGGAAAAATATAAATTGTTTGTAGCTAGGCAGAACTAATATAAAAATGAAAACTCTGGCTAAATTGTTCAACTGGTTCAATGCCATATCAGTCAAACTGCCAAAACATTATTTTATAGAACTATAAAAAAATAACAACAAAATTCATCTGGAAGAACAAAATGTAGAGAATATCAAGGGGATTAAGGATGATGACTTAGCAGTATCAAGCCTAAAACTATATTATAAAGCAGCAGTCATCAAAAACATTTGGTATTGGATCAGTGGAATAGATTAGAGATACACAACACAATAACCAAAGCCCATAGAAAACTATTATTTGATTAGCCCCCTTACTCCAGTTTCTGGACTAAAACTCACTACTTGCCAAAATTTGCTGGGAAAACTAGAAAATATTATGTCAGAAACTCAGCATAGACTTACATTTCACACCCCATACCAAAGTCAGATCAAAATAGGTACTTGATTTGTGTATAAAGGGTGATACTATAAACAAATTATGTGAACAAGGTATAATTTGACCGCAGTTTATGGCAGACACTTCCAGTTTGAGCACAGGGGCTTTTCATGTCACCTGTTGCAGACATCCACGCCCCACTGGGACGTATAGGCTGGGCTTTGTTCTGCCTTTACTGTTCAGCGCCCTCGGGGCACAGCAGCGCTAATCACCTCTGAGGCACCTCCAGGGAGGGCGTGGGGAACTCTCTCCCAGAGCTCTATCTTAGCTCAGGCACAGGAGCAGCTGAATCCATCCAGTCTGGGAGGAAGCTGGTAAAGAAGTAAATAAATAATTTCCTACCCCAAGGAAAGAACCCAAAAGATTTTTTAAATATGAGCAAAAAAGCCAAAAAAACCATAGATTCCTTCTACACAGAGAAAGAGCGGAAGTTAACAGCAGAGAGACAGCAGATAACAACCTAAAGGGGAACGATTGCTGCCCCCCATCACATAACTCTCTCCTAGAAGACACTATTAAAAAATTAAGGGAGTTTGAAGAAAAATGGGGAAAGGAAAGGGAAGCGATGATAGAGAATAACAACGTCCTGAAATTGGAGTTGGAAAAAATAAAGAATTCACAGGAGATGCAGGGAAACAAAATTTATGAATTAGAAAAGGTTAAAAAAACACAGGAAAGTAGGATTTCTGAATTGGAAAAGATAAAAAAGTCTCAAGAAAATAGAATTTCTGAATTGGAAAAAGAAAATAATTCTCAAAAAAAAAAAATTAGGGAAATGGAAAAAAATTCAATAGAGCAAAATAATTCATTTAAAAACGAAATTGGGCATTTACAAAAAGAACTAAAAACTGTGAAAGAAGAAAATAACTCCTTAAAAGTCAGGATGGAACAAATAGAAATGAATGATTCACAGAGAACCCAAGAATCAGTCAAACAAAACAAAAAAAATGAGAACCTGGAGAACAACGTCAAATACATACTGGGAAAATCTATAGACCTGGAAAATAGATCTAGGAGAAATAATCTGCGGATCATTGGACTTCCAGAAAACTATGACCAAAAAAAAGAGCCTAGATTCTATTTTACAGGAAATTATCAAAGAGAACTGTCCAGAGATAATAGAAACAGAAGGGAAAGTAGATGTGGAAAGAATTCATCGAACTCCTTCTGAAATAGACCCTAAAAAAAGAACACCACGGAATATAGTGGCTAAGCTGCAGAATTACCACACAAAGGAGAAAATCCTGCAAGCAGCTAGAAAAAAACAATTTAAATACCAAGGTGCCACAATAAGGGTCACCCAAGATCTGGCTACCTCCACATTAAAAGATAGAAGGGCCTGGAACCTGATATTCCGTAAGGCAAAAGATCAAGGACTGCAACCAAGAATGAACTACCCAGCTAAGTTTAGCATCTTTTTCCATGGAAGAAGATGGTCATTCAATGAAACAGAGGAATTCTATATGTTTCTAAGAAAAAAACCAGACTTAAACAAAAAATTTGATCTACATCCACAAGACTGAAGAGAAACAGAAAAACGTACACAGAACCCTTGAGAACTGCAACTCTGTTGTGGGTATATAAAAAGTACTCAAGGATAATTTGATTTTACTGATATAAAAGAAAAAAAGGGGGGTGTAGTAAAGGGAAGGAGGTCGGTTCAGAAAAGGGGGAAGGAGTGATAAAAAGAGGGAAACTACATCCCAGGAAGAGGCATAGAAAATACACCATATCTGAGGGAACTTAGTGAGGGGGAGAATCATTGTGTGAATCTTACTCTCATCAGGAGAGGCTCAAAGAGTAAATAATTAACATATTTGTTTTTCAGAGAATTTTCTCTCACCTCATTAAAAGGGGGGAGAGGAAAAGGGAAAAGGAAAAGGAGAATAAGTGAAGGGACTTGGAGGGAGCGGGGAGGGATCCTAAAAAAAAGGGAGGGTTGCACATCACAAGAGGGGTCTGTAAATTAAATATTGGGGAGGGGTATCAGGGGGGTCAAGGGAAAAAGCATAATCTGGGGATAATATGATGGCAGAAAATACAGAATTAGTAATTTTAACTGTAAATGTAAATGGGATGAACGATCCCATCAAATGGAGACGGATAGCAGGTTGGATCAAAAAGCAGAACCCTACAATATGTTGTCTACAGGAAACACACTTAAAGCAGGGAGATACATACAGAGTAAAGGTAAAAGGTTGGAACAGAGCCTATTATGCTTCAGGTAAAGCCAAAAAAGCAGGGGTAGCTATCCTTATCTTAGATCAAGCAAAAGCAGAAGTAGATCTCCTTAAAAAAGATAAGGAAGGAAACTATATCCTGGTGAAAGGTAGCATAAATAATGAAGCCATATCAATACTAAACATATATGCACCAAGTGGTATAGCATCTAACTTTCTAAAGGAAAAGTTAAGAGAATTGCAAGAAGAAATAGACAGTAAAACTATAATAGTGGGAGATCTCAACCTTGCACTCTCAGATTTAGACAAATCAAACCACAAAACAAACAAGAAAGAAATTAAAAAAGTAAATAGAACGTTAGAAAAACTAGGTATGATAGACCTTTGGAGAAAACTGAATGGCAATAGAAAGGAATATACTTTCTTCTCAGCAGTTCATGGATCCTATAAAAAAATAGACCATATATTAGGACATAAAGATCTCAAAAGTAAATGTAGGAAGGCAGAAATAATAAATGCCTTCTTCTCAGATCACAATGCAATAAAAGCTACATTCAGTAAAAAGTTATTGGTAAATAGACCAAAAAGTAATTGGAAACTGAATAATCTCATCTTAAAGAATGACTAGGTGAAAGAGCAAATTATAGAAACAATTAACAATTTCACCCAAGATAATGACAATGATGAGACATCATACCAAAATCTTTGGGAGGCAGCTAAAGCAGTAATAATTTTATATCTTTAGAGGCTTATTTGATGAAAATAGAGAAAGAGAAGATTAACGAATTGGGCTTATAACTTAAAAGGCTAGAAAAAGACCAAATTATAAACCCCCAACCAAAAATTAAACTTGAAATACAAAAATTAAAAGGAGAAATCAATAATATTGAAAGTAAAAAAACTATTGAATTAATAAATAAAACCAAGAGTTGGTTTTATGAAAAAGCCAATAAAATAGATAAACCTTTGGTAAATCTGATCAGAAAAAAGAAAGAGGAAAATCAAATTGTTAGTGTTACAAATGAAAAGGGGGAATCTTTCCACCAATGAAGAGGAAATTAGAGAAATAATAAGGAGTTACTTTGCCCAACTTTATGCCAATAAATTTGATAACTTAAGTGAAATGGATGACTTCCTCCAAAAATATAGGCTCCCTAGATTAACAGAGGAGGAGATAAATTGCTTAAATAGTCCCATTTCAGAAAAAGAAATAGAACAAGCTATTAATCAACTCCCCAGGAAAAAATCCCCAGGATTCACATGTGAATTCTACCAAACATTTAAAGAACAATTAGCCCCAATGCTATATAAATTATTTGAAAAAATAGGGGATGAAGGAGTCCTACCAAACTCCTTTTATGACACAGACATGGTACTGATACCTAAACCAGGTAGATCGAAAACTGAGAAAGAAAATTATAGACCAATCTCCTTAATGAATATTGATGCTAAAATCTTAAATAAGATATTAGCAAAAAGACTTCATAAAATTATCTCCAGGATAATACACTATGATCAAGTAGGATTTATTCCAGGAATGTAGGGCTGGTTTAATATTAGGAAAACTATTAATATAATTGATCATATTAATAATCAAATTAATAAGAACCATATGATCATCTCAATAGATGCAGAAAAAGCATTTGACAAAATCCAACATCCATTCCTACTAAAAACTCTTGAAAGTATAGGAATAAATGGACTATTCCTTACAATAATCAGGAGCATATATGTAAGACCGTCAGTAAGCATAATATGCAATAGAAATAAACTACAACCTTTCCCAGTAAGATCAGGAGTGAAACAAGGTTGCCCACTATCACCATTACTATTCAATATAGTACTAGAAACGCTAGCCTCGGCAATAAGAACCGAGAAAGAGATTCAAGGAATCAGAGTAGGAAATGAGGAAATCAAACTATCACTTTTTGCAGATGACATGATGGTATACTTAGAGAACCACAAAGACTCTGCTAAAAAGCTACTAGAAATAATTCAAAATTTCAGCAAAGTGGCAGGATACAAAATAAATCCACATAAATCCTCAGCATTTTTATCTATCACTAACAAAATGCAACAGCAAGAGATACAAAGAGAAATTCCATTCCAAACAAATGTTGAGAGTATAAAGTATTTGGGAATCCATCTACCAAAGAAAAGTCAGGATAGGCCGAGCGAATATAATAAAGATGTCAATACTCCCCAAACTAATCTATTTATTTAGTGCTATACCAATCAGACTCCCAAGAAACTATTTCAATGACCTAGAAAAAATAACAACAAAATTCATATGGAAGAATAAAAGGTCGAGAATTGCAAGGGAACTAATGAAAAAAAAAACTCAGAGGAAGGTGGTCTAAGTGTACCTGATCTAAAGCTATATTATATAGCAGCAGTCACCAAAACCATTTGGTATTGGCTACGAAATAGACCGGTAGATCAGTGGAACAGATTAGATACAAAGGACAAAAAAGGGTACATATATAGCAACCTAATCTTTGACAAACCCAAAGATACCAACATTAGGGATAAAAATTCATTATTCGGAAAAAACTGTTGGGAAAACTGGAAATTAGTATGGCAGAAATTAGATATGGATCCACACTTAACACCATATACCAAGATAAGCTCAAAATGGGTCCATGATTTAGGCATAAAGAGGGAGATAATAAATAGATTAGAGGAACAGAGGATAATCTACATCTCAGACTTGTGGAGGAGGAAGGAATTTATGACCAGAGGAGAACTAGAGATCATTATTGATCACAAAATAGAAGATTTTGATCACATCAAACTAAAAAGTTTCTGTACAAATAATACTAATGCAAACAAGATTAGAAGGGAAGTAACAAATTGGGAAAATATTTTTAAAAACAAAGGTTCTGACAAAGGTCTCATTTCCAAAATATATAGAGAACTGACCATAATTTATAAGAAACCGAACCATTCTCCAATTGATAAATGGTCAAAGGATATGAACAGACAATTCTCAGAGGAAGAAATTGAAACTATATCCACTCACATGAAAGAGTGTCCAAATCACTATTGATCAGAGAAATGCAAATTAAGACAACTCTGAGATACCACTACACACCTGTCAGATTGGCTAAGATGACAGGAACAAATAATGATGAATGTTGGAGGGGATGTGGGGAAATTGGGACACTAATACATTGCTGGTGGAGTTGCGAAAGAATCCAGCCATTCTGGAGAGCAATCTGGAATTATGCCCAAAAAGTTATCAAACTGTGCATACCATTTGACCCAGCAGCGCTACTACTGGGCTTATATCCCAAAGAAATACTAAAGAGCAGAAAGAGACATATATGTGCCAAAATGTTTGTGGCAGCTCTTTTTGTAGTAGCTAGAAACTGGAAGATGAATGGATGTCCATCAGTTGGAGAATGGTTGGGTAAATTATGGTATATGAAGGTTATGGAATATTATTGCTCTGTAAGAAATGACCAGCAGGAGGAATACAGAGAGGCCTGGAGAGACTTAAATCAACTGATGCTGAGTGAAATGAGCAGAATCCGAAGATAATTGTACACTTCAACAACAATACTGTATGAGGATGTATTCTGATGGAAGTGGAAATCTTCAACATAAAGAAAAACCAACTCACTTCCAGTTGATCAATGATGGACAGAGGTAGCTACACCCAGAGAAGAAACACTGGGAAGTGAATGTAAATTGTTAGCACTAATATCTGTCTGCCCAGGTTGCATGTACCTTCGGAATCTAAAGTTTATTGTGCAACAAGAAAATGATATTCACACACATGTATTGTACCTAGACTATATTGTAACACATGTAAAATGTATGGGATTGCCTGTCGTCGGGGGGCAGGGAATAGAGGGAGGGGGGGGGGGATAATTTGGAAAAATGAATACAAGGGATAATATTATAAAAATATATATATATAATAAAAAATTATTAATTAAAAAAAAAAAAAAGAAATGCTAGCTTTGGCAATAAGAGTTAAGAAAGAGATTAAAGGAATTAGATAAAGTAAGGAGGAAACCAAAGTATCACTCTTTGCAGATGATATGAGGGTATACTTAGAGAAGAACAGAGATTCTATTAAAAAGCTATTAGAAATAATCCATAACTTTAGCAAAGTTTCAGGATACAAAAGAAATCCACAGGGACTTCTGGCCAAGATGGCGCCATTGAGGTAGACAGATGCTTGAGCTCGGTGTTCTCTCAGGACTTACTTCATGATAAACCTCAGAATCAATAATTGACCGGAAACGAAACCCACAATTAATCACGAATGAAGACATCCTTGAAATTCGCCAGAAAAGATCTGTGTTTGCTCAAGGGAGGGTTGAAAAGACTGGGCTCAGACTGAGGGTAGGCAGCAAGAGAGACAGGCAGCTCACACAACTCAGACCAGAGTGGGGAGGGGTACAATCTCTTCTGTTTCTGTGAAAAGATTTTTACCCCAGTGTGGATACTCCATCTTGGCAGCAAGCCAAGAACAGCAGAAAAGGTGTAACTACCGAGGTGAAGAATAAAACTCCAAAAAGCTAGCGTCCCTCAGGACCCGGCCACCCCCAACCCCACCTGGAGTGACTCAGCACATTCTCAGAGCCTCAGAGCACAGACACAGAACAGCCATCTCTGTCCTGTTAGTTCCTCGCAACTGTCTCCCTCAGTCTGTAGAGGAAGCCCAGTAACACCATCCAGCCCCATGCCCCCCAAGAAACAGACCAATTGTTTCTCTTGTCAATTTGTTTTCTTTGAGTCCTACTCTGACAAAATGAACAAAAAATTCAAAAGGGCTCTAACCATTGACAGCTTCTGTATGGAGAGAGAGCAGACTTCGAATACTGAGGACACTAAAAGCAGATTGTCTCCAGAGGAATCCCCTAAGGGGGACATGAGCTGCTCCTCAATACAAAACAATCTCATAGAGGAAATCAAAAAGGCTCTCACAAGAGAGCTAGAAGAGAAATGGGAAAAGGAAAGAGAAGCTTGGCAAGAGAGCCTGGAGAAGTCATTCCACTCATTTAAAGACATAGGGGATAAAGAAAACAAATCATTGAGAAATAAAATTAGTGAATTAGAAAATGTAAACAACCCCAAGGAAAACAGGATTAGTGACCTGGAAAAAGAAAACAGCTCTTTAAAAAATAAAATGGATGAAATGGAAAAAAAAATTCCATAGAAGGAAAAAACTCACTTAAAAACTCAATTGGACAATTACAAAAAAGATATTAAAAAAGTGAGGGAAGAAAGTACATCACTGAAAATTGGACTGCAACAATAGAAATGAATGACTCAAGGAGAAAACAAAACACTTACCACAAAAATAACATCAGATTTAAATAATTGGAAAGACATTAAGTGCTTTTGGATAGGCTGAGTGAATATAATCAAGATGGCAATACTCCCTAAACTAATCTATTTATTTAGTGTCATCACAATCAGACTCCCAAGAAACTATTTTAATGACCTAGAAAAAAGAACAACAGAATTCATATGGAAGAACAAAAGGTCAAGGATATCAAGGGAAGTAATGAAAAAAAAAATTAAATGAAGGTGGTCTAGCTGTACCTAATCTAGAACTATATTATAAAGCAACAGTCACCAAAACCATTTGATATTGGCTAAGAAATAGACTAGTTGATCAATGGAATAGGTTAGGTTCATAGGGAGAGATAGTGAATAAAAAATAGCAATCTAGTGTTTGACAAACCCAAAGATCCCAACTTTTGGGATAAGAATTCATTATTTGACAAAAACTGTTGGGAAAACTCAAAATTAGTATGGCAGAATCTAGGCATGGACCCACATTTAACACCACATACTAAGATAAAATTAAAATGGGTCCATGATTTAGGCATAAAGAATGAGATCATAAATAAATTAGAGGAACATAGGATAGTTTACCTCTCAGACTTTGGAGGAGGAAGGAATTTGTATCCAAAGGAGAACTAACTAGAGATCATTATTAATCACAAAATAGAAAATTTTGATTACATGAAATTGAAAAGGTTTTGCACAAACAAAACTAATGCAAACACAATTATAGGGGAAGTAACAAATTGGGAAAACATTTTTACAGTTAAAGGTTCTGATAAAGGCCTCATCTCTAAAATATACAGAGAATTGACTTTAATTTATAAGAAATCAAGTCATTCTCCAATTGATAAATGGTCAAAGGATATGAACAGACAATTTTCAGCTGATGAAATTAAAACTAGTTCCACTCACTATTGATCAGAGAAATGCAAATTAAGACAACTCTGAGATAATACTACACACTTGTCAGATTGACTAAGATGACAGGAATAAATAATGATGAATGTTGGAGGGGATGTGGAAAAACTGGGACACTGATGCCTTGTTGGTGGAGTTGTGAAAGAATCCAACCATTCTGGAAAGCAATCTGGAATTATGCCCAAAACTTTATCAAAATGTGCATACCCTTTGATTCAGCAGTGCTTTTACTGGGCTTTTATCCCAAGGAAAAACTAAAGACTGGAAAGGGACCTGTATTGCCAAAAATGTTTGTGGCAGCCCTTTTTGTAGTGGCTAGAAACTGGAAAATGAACGGATGTCTATCAATTGGAGAATGGTTGGGTAAATTATGGTATATGAATGTTATGGAATATTATTGTTCTGTAAGAAATGACCAACAGGAGAAATACAGAGAGGCTTGGAGAGACTTACATCAACTGTTGCTCAGTGAAATAAGCAGAACTAGGAGATCCTTATACACTTCAATAATGATAATATATGAGGATGTATGCTGATGGAAGTGGATTTCTTCAACATAGAGAAGAGCTAATCCAATTCTAATTGATCAATTATGGACAAAATCAGCTAGACCCAGAAAAGGAACACTGGCAAATGAATGTAAACTGTGAGCATGTTTTGTTTTGTTTTGTCTTTCTTCCCAGATTATTTTTAACTTCTGAATACAATTCTTCCTTTGCAACAACAATAACAACAAAATTCGGTTTTGCACATATATATTGTACCTAGGATATACTATAAGATATTTAATATGTAAGGGAATGCCTGCCATCTAGGGATGGGGATGGAGGGATGGAGGGGAAAAATTCAGAACAGAAGGGAGTACAAGGGATAATGTTGCAAAAAAACAAAAAAATTACCTATGCATATGTACTGTCAAATAAAAGTGTTATAATTATAAAATTAATTTAAAAAATCCACATAAACCCTCAGCATTTTTATACATCAACAACAAAACCCAACAGCAAGAGATACAAGTAGAAATTTTATTTAAAATAGCTGTAAATAGTATAAAATATTTGGGAATCTACCTGCCAAAGGAAAGTCAGGAAGTATATGAGCAAAACTACAAAATAGTTTCCACACATATGAAGTCAGATCTAAATAATTGGAAAAGTATTAAGTGCTCTTGGATAGGTTGAGTGAATATAATAAAGATGACAATATTACCTAATCTATTTATTTAGTGCTATACCTATCAGACTCCCAAGAAACTATTTTAATGACCTGAAAAAAATAACAACAAAATTCACATGGAAAACAAAAGGTCAACAATTTGAAGGGAACTAATGAAAAAAAAAATCAAATGAAGTCAGCCTAACTGTAGCTGATCTGAAATTATATTATAAAGCAGTGGTCACCCAAAACCATTTGGTATTGGCTAAGAAATACACAAGTTGATCAGTGTAATAGGTTAGGTTCATAGGACAAAGTAGTCAATACATATAGTAATCTACTGTTGGACCAATCCAGGGATCCCATTTTTCGGGATAAGAATGAGCTATTTGACAAAAACGGTTGGGAAAACTGGAAATTAGCAGCGCAGAAACTAGGCATGGACCCAACACTGTACACCAAGATAAAATCAAAAAAAGTTCATGATTTCAGCATAAAGAATTAGATTATAAATAAATTAGAAGAATGTAGGATAGTTTACCTCTCACATTATGGAGGAAGAAGGATTTTGTGACCAAAGAAGAACTAGAGATCATTATTGATCACAAAATAGTAAATTTTTATTATATCAAGTTATAAAGCTTCCATACAAAGAAAACTAATGAAAACAAGATTAGAAGGGAAGCAATAAACTTGGAAAACTTTTTTTACAATTAAAGGTTCTGATAAAGGCATTGTTTTTAAAATATATAGAGAATTGATTCTAGTTTATAAGAAATCAAGCTATTCTCCATTTGATAAATGGTCAAAGGATACAAAAAGACAATTTTCAGATGATGAAATTGAAACTATTTCTACTCATATGAAAGGTTGTTTCAAATCACTATTGATCAGAGAAATGCAAATTAAAACAACTCTGAGATACCACTACACACTTGTCAGATTGGCTAAGATGACAGGAAAAGATAATGATGAATGTTGGAGGAGATGTGGGAAAAGTGGAACACTGATGGATTATTTGTGGAGTTGTGAATGGATCCAGCCATTCTGGAGAACAATTTGGAACTATGCTCAAAAAGTTATCAAACTGTTCATACCCTTTTATCCAACAAACAGTGTTACTACTGGGCTTATATCCCGAAAAGATCTTAAGGGACCCACATGTGTAAAAATGTTTGTGGCAGCCCTTTTTGTAATGGCTAGGAACTGGAAACTGAATGGATGCCCATCAATTGGAGAATGGTTGGGTAAATTGTAGTATATGAATGTTATCGAATATTATTGTTCTGTAAGAAATGACCAGCAGGATGAATATAGAGAGGCTTCAAGAGACTTACATGAACTGATGCTAAGTAAAATGAGCAGAACCAGGCGATCATTATACACTGCAACAACAATATAAGGATAATTTCTGATGGAAGTACACATCTTCAGCAATGAAAAGATCCAATTCATTTTTAATTGATCAATGATGGGCAGAACCAGCTACACCCAGAAAAAGAACACTGGGAAATGAATGTGGACTACTTACATTTTTGTTTTGCCCAGGTTATTTTAACCTTTCTGAATCTTATTTTTCTTGAACAACAAGAGAAGTGTAAGGATCTGTACACATATATTGCCTTTATAATATACTTTAACATGTTTAACATGTATGAAACTGCTTGCCATGTAGGGGAGGGGATGGAGGGAGGAAAGGGAAAAGTTTGAACAGAAGTAATTGCAAAGAACAATGTGAAAAAATTACCCATGCATATGTTCTAGCAACAAAAATCTATAATAAGAAAAACAAAACAAAAGCAAAAAAAAAAAGAGTCATTCAAAAATTACACCATTGTTTTGAAGGTTGAAAGTTCTGAATGTTCAAACACCAAGAACATTTTTGAGATAAGCAAGATCTAGGCCATTGCACTTAGTTTATAATCTATTCTCCTCCCCTGAAAAAAATAAACTGGTAAGAATATTTTACCTGGAGAGTAGGTAATTGAATTCATTCAAGAACACTCTGAGGTGAGTTAATAATCTAAAAATTAAAGAAATTATATTATAAAGGGGGAATTGTATATAATTGTTTTTGGAAGGAAGATTTTGAATAGTTGATCAAATAACACAGTTAAATTAGGAAGAATTCTGGTTTTACCTCTTAATTATCTATATAACCCTTGGCATTTCACTTCTCTGGATCTCAGTTTCCTCTCTTGTAAAATGAAGCAATTAAACTGTTTTGAAGACTTTCCTTTCCTCATTAAAACTTTGATTTCTAGCATCTTTCCACTTAACAAAGTATGAATTAAATTCAATGTATAAAGAGAAATCCATTGGAGCTTGATTAAAACAGTTTTGGAGCATCTGCAAGGAATTATTTTTTATTATTTTGAAGCCTGAAGCCAGAGTTTGAAGTTGGTTAGTAGATTTAGCAGCTAAGTTTCTATTCCACTTTTGATTATATATCACTGGGTCACTCGTCTCCCTGCTGTGCATTGCCTGAAGTTTAGAAATGAACAGAGCTTAAAGTTCACTTTCACCCAACTTTTAACTGTCTTTTAAAATATTTCCTGTTGAGAGATGTCAGAGAACTCAGTCATAATTGGGTTAGCTCAGATGGAGAAGTGTTTGCTGATCCATGAACTAAGGCAGCCTGATGAAGGAGAGAAGTTACCAATTATTATGAAAGTTGAGATAGGCCTTAAATTTGTTTTTTTTTTTATAAATCCTACCAAATATGTGTCTCTTGCAAAAGATGATCAAACAAAGGAATGTTATGTAGTTGAGTGTGAATAACAGTTCACATTAGCCAATTTTTTTTTTCTCTCTTACCTGGTATTCACATGGGAGGCTCAAGTTATTTAAAACAAGTTATCCTTGAACTAGGAAATGAACAAACAGAGGAGGAATCTGTGTAGGCAAAAAATTTCACAGTGTCATCAAATCATAAATTTAGAACTAAAAATGACATTAGAATTGGTAGTG
Organism: Sminthopsis crassicaudata; assembly: GCF_048593235.1. Lineage (NCBI taxonomy): Eukaryota > Metazoa > Chordata > Mammalia > Dasyuromorphia > Dasyuridae > Sminthopsis > Sminthopsis crassicaudata. The sequence goes on from NC_133618.1 coordinate 186,364,548, forward strand.
TTTAATTGCTTATTTTACAGATAAGACCTTGAGAGGATGAATGGGTTGCACAACCAGTGAGCATCTATTTGCACTTAGAACTTCCTGACTCTCATATGCAGCATTCTTGCAACTACATTTAGATGTCTCCCAAACTTATTTTTGAATACATTATTTCCTACTATTTTATACAAAATAGTTATAAGTTTGTGCATTTCCTTCAATTCACATGCAATTAAAAGTAGAAAATCAAAATATACGGAAGCTGCTAGAAGCTTTCATCCCTCTAGCATTTAGAAATGATCAATGATACTTCACTGATAGAATTTTTTTAAATGACACAAAACTTACAAGCACAATAGTGTCAGGCTACTTCATGGAGAGAAAACATTTATATTGAGTTGAGTAGAGTATAAAAACATGGTAAAAGAAAATATACCTCATTGGATTGTGACTACCATATGCTGCTGCTTTTGTTAAAGATGGGATAATCAGGGTTTGGACTGGACTGATGTTACACTGTCATCTAGTTGAAAAGCTGTTACTAAACCATTCTAAATAACTTAGGGCAAAAGGAAAATAATAAGGCAGTTGGAAATTTGAAGTTAGATTTTAAGAGGCTTTTATAATATAAGAGAGGAAATAAATAAGAGATCAAAAGCAAAATGTCTTTCCTATGATTCAGTTGTGCTGGACTAGCCCTCACCTCAAGGTTTACTGATAATAGAGATTATCAAGAAAAGAATTGGATAAGTATGAAAATAGGAATTTAAACTTAGTGGGATTCTCTTCTGTCTGTTACATTAATATTGCAAAATGTTGACTTTTCAGATCAAGGCTGAAAATGAAGGCAAAACAAATGAATTATAGAATCTGACCACAGTAGATAGCTAATGAAATCCATATCTGAAAAATAGTCTCCACTACAAAACACTCAACAAATCAACACTCAGCTTTTGCTTGACTATATCTAGAGAGTAAGAAGAGATTGTTCCAAAATGACCCATTGCATTTTTAGATATACTTATTAATAAATTTGTCCAAATAGAGTCAAAATGTGTCTACTATTTTCAGCTATAATTATTAGCAAGAGCTTTTTTCTTCCTAATAGAGTCAAATTTTGCCTCTATAACTTTCACTATTTTCTCCTTGTTCTCCTCTCTGCATCCAAAAGATGCAGAGACCTTTTTCATATGATAGCCTTATAATTATTTTCAGTCATATCCCCTTTGAAATTTTCTTCTTTAGGTAAAACCTCTCTTTTTTTTTCAAAATCTTCAACGTAAAACCCTTCAACAAACATCTTGTTTGACCTCTTCTGTATGTTTTCTTTTTCCTAAAATGCAATTCCCAAAACTGAAAACAGACTTAGAAATGTGTTATTACAAGATCATAGTAAAAAGCACCATCATCTCCTTATTCCTAGGAGCTTTATTAACAATCCAACATCCAAAGATAATAAATATCTTTATAAAACCTTCAGACATTCCTCAACAAACATCTGACTTAGATAAGGTCATGAGACACCTGAATCCTAGAAATTCTGACTCCATGATCTCTTAATTAGGCCTTGATCATGGTCTCTAGCCATAGTCCAGTTCAGTAGACTAAAGATTCTTGACAAGAGGCAGTGTTCCCCCAGAAGGAGAATGATCAATAATAACTTCATTTTCATCTAGGCTAGCCTATATGTGTAACCCTTTTATATTTATCCCTAATACATGTCTCTTCTCATTTCTAATTTTGAATTTTAAGTATATTGCTATTGGATTCTAATTCAGAAAATATCACATCTTTGTGAGCTATTAATTCAATTGAATTTAATTAAACAATAATATACTACATATCTACTTCATGTAAATAATTGTATTAACTTTTATGGATATAAAGACAAAAAATAAAATTGTACCTCTTCTCAAGGAGTTTTCATCTGTGAAAACACAATGTACACACACACACACACACACACACACACACACACACACACATATATATGTGTGTGTGTATATATATATACTGAGAAAACTCTTCCTTCATGAATGAAGCCTCTTTCAAGTCCCTTTCATTGTGTATCTAGTATAGTGGCTACCAGACTTTTTACCACACTGAGGCCACAGGGGCTGAACACCTTTGACAAATACTGGACTTTTTAAAAAATTTTCACAGTTTATCCTAGGTTCTTTGCTCTGGGGTTATGTGATTCTCTATATGGGAACTAAACTCCTTCTGCATTGGTTCTTACCCCATCAAAGGGTTCTTGCATCATGATTCTGTTTTTTTATTTCAATTTAAGATTTCTCTCCAGAAAAAAAAAAAATTGAAAAAAAAAAGTAAAAGGTACTCAGAATACAAATATGTATCAGGTCTAGAGCAGGAAGCTTTATTCCCTCACAAAAGGAGGAATACTAAGCAATAAAGAACCACAGAATGATGATGACCAGTTGAATGGCCTCATTGGGAAATTTAAAGTAGTGGTACTCATTAGCATTTTTACATTTACTTCCACTACACCCTGATTGACACCAAGAATACTTTTCCTTTCCTCAGAGGTCTTTATGTCAGAGACTCTTTTAATGTTAGATGGTTTGCTTTGGTTGCTATTTCTATTGGAATTGCTCTGCTACTAGTAATCTATTTTTTAGATACCCAGGAAGAGATTAAGACTTCTCCAACTTCCTTTTGAGTTGTCACAATGTCTTGCTTCAAAGGAAATACTTTCTCCCTTCCCTCTTTTCTCTCTTCTCCCCTCCTCTCTCTCCCTCTCTTACTCCTTTGTTCTCTCTCTCTTTCTCCATCGCTTTCTTTCTTTATCTCTTTGTATCTCTCTGTCTCTGTCTCCCTCCTTCTCTCCTTTCTCCATCCTTCCCTTTCCCTTTCTTCCTTCTCTCTCTCTCTCTCTCTCTCTCTCTCTCTCTCTCTCTCTCTCTCTCTCTCTCTCTCTCTCTCTCTCTCTCACCTCTCTCTCTCTCACCTCTCTCTCTCTCACCACACACACACACACACACACACACACACACACACACACACACACAAAACACCCACATATAAACACATACCTCAAACCTATCCCAAATGCAATATTTATTGGAAGGCCATGAACATAAGTTCATGCTATAAAGTTTCTGTCATAAAGCAAAAATTCTGTTTTCTTAAAGAATCTAAAGAGTTGCAGATATTTTATGTTTTTTTTTTTTTATTTTTCTTTTCTTCTATCTTCTTTTCTTTTCTGATCCACTTCTGGCTGTAGAGAGAATCATTTTATAATTAAAAAAAATGCTTTTAGCCAGTAACCAGGATTATGCTTCTTCCTTTAACTTCTCCTGTATTTTTGAATAAAATAATTTCCTTCCTTAAGCTTCAGCTTCCCAAAGCGTAAAATGAAGAAGCCAGCTTATGTACTAGTCCACATTAGTTTAACAACTATGAAAAATTTCTACATTAGTAAAATAAAAGGGAAATTAGGAATAAGGACTCAAACTTCAGCAGTCTCATCATATTGTAACAAATCATATCACTTTCCTAAACTATAAAATGAAAATGTTAAACTATGTAAAATCTCTCAGATCCGTTCCAGGTGTAGCATTTTATAATTTTCTCTTCTTGCTTTGGAGATGTCTATTAATCACATTTTCAGGAAGTTTCCATTAAGCACAAAAAGTAAATAGCTTTCCCCCCACCTACCCACCTGCTGGCCACTTCTCAGGTATTTAACCATGAAATAATTAGCAGTCTGTCAAAGTGATTTGTTTTCACTTGTCTTACCTATCATCTGTTGGCCTCCCCCACCTCCAGAGCAGTCTAATATGGCAAGGAGAGCTCATTAACTTCCTCAGCTTCTGTGACATGGGACCTTATTTCTCTTCATCCCTTCATGTGATTAGCCCAGGTTTCTGCTTGCCTGAGAATCAAGCTTCCAATTGTTCAAAATTGCATTTCTACACTTTTCCTCATCTCATTCCATCATCTGCAATACTTTTCCTTTCTGAAGGCATCAAGTCAATATTGTTTTCATGACACATCTTCATTAGGACAACTTTTTTCCTTGGTATACTGCTACCTGTTACATTAGCTTATAAATATTTGACAACCTCATCTGTTTTGTGGGGTAGAAGATGTAGAAGATTATGAAATAGAATAGGAGGCTATATTTTATAGTACCAAGAGCATTCTATAGTGGCAAGAAAAATAAATCTGGATTGTAATTTAGCATTAGCCAGCTGTAGTGGTGTGCTGATAAATGTTAACTATTGGTTCTCTGTGTTTGTATAATACATTTAAAAATTAATCTATGTTATTAAAAATTTCCCATCATCCTTTTAATTAAAGAAAATAAAAAATAACAAAAAAATCAAATCATGATTTGTAGCATTTGTTGAATTCTGAAATGTAAATGCTCATGCTGAATGAACAATAAACAATTTCTCTAATAAGCCAAGTTTGAATACTTTCAGTATACTCCTGATTGGCTCTATGACTGAGGTCACTCTGGCTCTCATTTTCCTGAAGTGCTGTAATAAGCAATGGGCGAATAGGACGTTGCTCCCTAATACCAATCTGTGTTTTTATTCATTGAAATCCAAATTTGTAGACCTTATCTTGTGATCTCTTTCCACATACTTCATGTGTAATCTCTATAGGCCTCCACAGTATTACTAAGATTGTCTTTCCTCACTGACCTTATGAAAGTGAAAGCTAGATTCTTCACAGGAATATTATACCACCCCATTTCCAGGTATCAGGATATCCTTTATAACTAGACTATTCTCTGTATTATAAACACTATGTCCTCCAGAACTGTTTTTGCCTTATGTGAAAAAGTCCTAAGTTACAGGGCTTCTTTCCTCAGCAAAACAACAACAAAAAAAAAAAAATACAAGAATTGCATAAATCATTTCTAAGTTCCCTTCTGCCTCTCATGAAGTTCTTAAGCGTTGTCAGTGCTCAAAGCCTCACCACAATTTGAAGATCGATTTTGCAGCTCTTTCTTTCCTAGGATACAAAATCCAATTCTGCAAATAATTTTAAATCACATAAATTACTCAACTTAAAAATTTCCAGACTTACTGTAAGCCATTTAGCTCTCCTCCTAAATTGGAGTCATAAACAGAAGACCTTAAAAAAGAGTTGAAATAAGAAAAATAAAAAAGTCAGCTAATTAAGATTTACCCACCTTCATAGCTCAAGCTTCTATCTATATCTTTCTGCTTAGTACGTGAGCTTGAAATTTTACTCTTTTGGTTCTCCAGAAAATGTGGTGAAAGTATCATCTACTTATTCATGTAACCATCAAATTTTATGGTTAGAAGTGAACTTAATAGCAATTTAGTTCAAACCATTTCTAAAAGGAATATCAATTATGAAATACTCCATAAATTGTCGTCTCACTTCTGCTTGAAGTCTCCCTAATTTTACAGTTGGGGAAATTGAGGCCCAAGTAAAACAATTATTTTTTTTTAAAGTTAAAAGCAGAATTAAACAATAACCCTGGTTTCTAACTTAGAATATTTTGACTACTCTATAATTTATAAACAATTAGTAGGACAATGAAGGAGTGGCCCCCACATTTGGAGGCACCCCATTCCCATTTTGGAAAATTCTACATGTGAAGATTTTTATCCTTTGATAAATTACATATTCTTGACTCAAAAACACCTTGTCTCTATAGAAAATATGTGTGAGAGGTAGATCTTGAATACAGGTCTTTCTGACTTTAGGGTTTATTATCTACTACATCACACATTGTAGACAAGTTATAGGCAATAAAGTGATAAAGTACTATCTCCCATAGCAGCATCAGTAAATGCTTTGTGTAAACAATAAGATTTGAGATCTTCTTCTTTGAAGAAAGTCAATGATTCAAAGAAATAGGAGTTCTATCTAGACATTAAAGGCTACATATCCCTGTCCCACAGAAGTGTAAAATGGAATGTCATGAATATGGAAGAACTAGCAAACCTCTTTGAAGGGAAATAAAAGTACATGAGAGGAAATAATATGGAATAAGTTTGAAGAGGTAGTTGTAAAGGATCTTAAGTGCCAAAAATATACTTTTGCTAGGAGCAATAGCAATCACAGAGCTTGTTGAGTATGAAACCGGTTTTAAGAAAGTTCTAATGAATATGGGTCTGAAGATGTCTAAAGACAACTTTTGGGAAACATCTTCAGATCTATGTGGAATTTTGCCCCTTTCCCTTACCTTGTGCAAAAAGGAGAAGATTAATTTCTGTTTTGAGGGAAACAAGAAGAGTTTAAATAATCTTTCTCCAAAATCTTGGAGAAGTAGAATTATAGAATTATGTCTATCTGCTTTCCTAAATATTAGTGCTCTAAGTACATTATTTTCATTAAAAAATAAAAGTCTTCTTACCTGGTTGTTTTTAAGGGGGGGAAGCTTGCCTCAAGCCACTGGCATATTCCCTTTCAAACAAATGTTAATTGCCATTATAAATGGTAAATATTAATTGTTTGATAGTGAAAAATTAGCAAATTAACAAATAGAATATGAAGAGATTGAAATATAAAGTGAAGTGAAGATGGAAGTAAGGTGAAATTGTTGTTGAAACAAGGAAAAAAGGCTTTGATGATGGATGCAAAATTATCCAATTTCTAGAGAAACAAACTGGAAATCAGAAATATGTTGAAGACCCAGATTCTCCTACATCAGTAGCTTCCAAAGTCCTCATTTCACTATGCTTCTCAAATGTTTGGATTCAATGCTAGAGAGATTCTAAAATGATATATGTTCTCCCAAATACAAACTCTCTCTCCTCTCCAAAGCTATTAACACTAATTCTACTCTGATAAGAGCACCAAGGTTGCATTCCAATCTTTCAACTAATCCAGAGGCACAAAAAAAAAAAAAAATGAATTAGATGTGAGAAAATGTTTGGTTATAAAAATATTAAATTGGCATCTTTGTCAAAGAATTAGAAAAGAGAAAAACTGGAAACAAGATAGCTCACTTTTTAATTAGAAATTCTTCAAGTGTACAGCACATTCATTTATGGTAATTCTCTATTCCTCTCAGAAATTTTGCATATGGAAAATTTATAATAAATGTAGGTGGCTTAATTGATGATACAATCTTAAATGTTTTAATGAAATAAAAACAGTTCCTTACCTTCTAAATTTTATTATTTTTCAGAGTTATAGCTAGTCATTATTTTGCCTGGAAGAATGTTCATTGAGTAGTAAATGATTAGAAATAGAGGACTGGCAAAAGGGGAAGCTTTGGGACAGAAGTACAGGAGGTAGTCTGATAGATTATGGGAAAAGTATTAAGCAAAAGGCTCTCTCATGTTGAAGTGAGATTGGAGACTGTAGCAGAGGTGAGAGTTCCTAGACATTTATCACAAGGAGTGTCATAGGGCACAGTTATATATTATTTTTCTAAAGGATAAACACTTGATATAAGGAGGAATTATAGAAATATGACCTTAATATTGCTGAAAATATGGTTGCCTTGGAGTATAGTTCCATTTTCCCTCTACTGGTAAAAAAAAAACTCCATTGTTTATAGAATCATAGAATTTTAGAGCTGGGTATGAATTCCCAAAAACTACAAAAACTGAAGACTAGAAAAGATAATGTATTCTCTTTGCCAAAGTTACATAATTAGTTATCGGCCAGGACTATAATTAATATTTTATTTCAAATTCAATGATTTTGCTTGACACCATATTGTACATGTAACAGAACTTACACATTGATGAAACTCCCCCCTTCTTTAAACTTTTTTTAAAAATGTATGACATTAAATTCACTCAGTGAGGCATGATAAGGTTTATAAATCAGTCAATCTTCTAAAAAGAGGTTTATATTAAACATAGAGCTATGTAAATCTGGGCCTTTTAAAATCCCACAGAAAAAGAATCACTGAGTTTAATAATAGAATTTTATATTTCCAAAATAGGTCTTTTTTTTTTTTTTGATTCAGGATTTCACCATAACATTGCTACACAGGAAGTTGTACATGAAACTACTCATTGATAAGTTCCACTTTGAGATATAGCTCTGCTATTTTAAAAAGGCAGCAAAAGGTGATCGAGGGCTACATAGATGGGGAAACTTTGGGCAAGGACATAAGAGGCAGGAAGTATCTCACCAAAAAACAGAACATTAATCATTATAGTTATATTGAATCTAGAATATCTCATAATGCACAGCTGTCCCTTCAGGCAGCAAGGAAAGAAGACTTGACATTTTCAGCTATTTGAACAAAATGATTATCACAGAAACATTTGAACTACTTCTAAAGAAGGCCTGTGGCTCCAGTGTAATTTCAAAGAGGTATGATCTCCATTAGCCCCTTCAAAATATGTCATATAGGTATCCTTCTAAAACAATGAAGTTTAACTTCTTTTTAGTATTATCCACACTTGTATTTGTGTTGTCCTTCTTTCATGAATAGCATTGTCTTCATACATTTTTATTCACATCCTTCCCCACAATTTCCTTCTTTTTAGTATTGCTTTCATTAATTTCTAGGATAAAATGCATCTTTTTTCCCTTTTTTTTAATGTCCTTTGTTATTTGTTTCCATTATCTGAACACTTTGAGGTTTCTGTTATTAGTTTTTCTTTCTTTCTTTCCACACAGATGCATTTTTCAAGGTATTGTTTCCCTCCTTGACTTATTGTTATTGTTCTTTGTTTTTAATGGCTGAAGTAGGTAGATCTATGTAGAAATCAACTTAGAATGAATTAATAATTTGTTCCTCTTCACCAGAAAATTCTATGAGAGGAATCCCTGACTCAAATTCAAAGTATACTATGGAGAAGTCGTCATTCAAGATCTTAGAGATAAAGTTAAATGAAGTACTATGGAAGAAAAAGAAACTAGTTTTCAAATTAGTGTGCAAACAACTATCCAAACAAGAAAAGATAATGATAATGCTTTATATATGTGAAAGTTTGCTATTTTTTCACAGTTTTTTTTCAAAACATGATTCTTTCTAAATTTTATTTTCTTCCAACACATGTATAATCATTTTGGAACATGATTTCCCTGAATCCTAGGCATTCAAAATACATTTGGTATATTCATTAGCTATTGATTTTTATTTCCACTCCTTGAATAAAAGGAAACAGATTTCTGCTTGTATTTGTATAGTAGTTTTGAAATATGTCCAGCATCTTAAAGATCCATGTTAAAAAATCTTTTTAATTTGAGAAATATAATATTTACTTTGTTCCAGATTTTGGATAAAAATTATTTCCTGAGAGGCAATTTAAAAAGTATATATTATCACTGTCATTTTTTCCCCTTTCTGACACTATCATTTTGAGAAATTTATATAACCTGTCCTTCTCCAGGAATGCAAAATCACATTAGAAACTTAAATTACCAAATAGACTTTAAAATTCACTATACCCAAGTGAGGTAGCAAAAGCTTCAGTAATTAAAATACTGAATAAGTAGATTGCTATGGCTTATGTGGAAAACAATAAATAGGGGAAAATAGAAATTAAAGAGTCATGAGTTCATTATTTCAGCTACAAAAATAATGGAATTAAAGTCAATTCTCTGAGATAGTTATCTTATACCAGTCATGAATTCAGTTTCATGTCTTGAAAACCCATGGTTCTAGGCAGGACCTTATTCTATTTAAAGAAGATGACTAAGGGATTTCCTTAGAACTGCTTAGTATCTCTAGTTTTGTGGGGCCTATTGGGGTTAAAAGGTAGCCTATTAATTAGCCTTCATATTTCAGGAAAGGAAATTGATGATAAATTTGAGAAAGGGGAAGGCAATAATAATAAAAAGATCATATAATAAAGAAAACAGATGAGCAGAAAATTAGGAAGGATCATAGAATTATATAAATTTTGCATTAAAATCAGCTCACCTAACCCCCTCCTTTTGCAAAGGAGGAACTGAACCTCATATGTGACATGACTTTTGTCAGTTGCCTGCAAAATTCTTTGGGTAACATTGCTCTTGTTCTCTGAAAAATGATTCAGTTAACTAGCACCTGACTCCAAAACTCCCAAACTTTCATGCTCATGAAATAATCGCTAAGGTTAGAAATATCTGTTTCAGGGATACTGATACATTGTTGGTGGAACTGTGAATACAATCAGCCATTCTGGAGAGCAATTTGGAACTATGCTCAAAAAGTTACGGAACTGTGCATACCCTTTGATCCAGCATTGTTACTACTGGGCTTATATCCCAAAGAGATTTTAAAGAAGGGAAAGAGACCTAACTGTATGTGCAAGAATATTTGTGGCAGCCCTCTTTGTAGTGGCCAGAAACTGGAAACTGAGAGGATGCCCATCAATTGGAGAATGGCTGAATAAATTGTGGTATATGAATATTATGGAATATTATTTTTCTATAAGAAATGACCAAACAGCATGATTTCAGAAAGGCCTGGAGAAACTTACATGAACTGATGCTGAGTGAAATGAACAGGACCAGGAGAACATTATATACTTCAACAACAATACTATATGATGATCAATACTGAGGGACATGGCCATCTTCAACAATGAGATGAACCAAATCAGTTCCAATAGAGCAGTAATTAATTGAACCAGCTACACCCAGTGAAAGTCATCTCTGGGAGATGACTATGAACCATTACATAGAATTCCCAATCCCTCTATTTTTGTCTGCCTGCATTTTTTATTTCTTTCCCAGGCTAATTGTACACTATTTCAAAGTCCAATCCTTTTTGTACAGCAAAATAATTGTTTGGACATGTATACATATTCAATTTATACTTTAATATATTTAACATGTATTGATCAACCTGTCATCTGGGGGAGGGGATGGGGGGAAGGAGGGGAAAAATTGGAACAAAAGCTTTGGCAATTGTCAATGCTGTAAAATTACCTATGCATATATCTTGTAAATAAAAAGCTATAATAAAAAAAAGAAATATCTGTGTCAGAATCACTGTTCAAGCCCCTATATTTGTGCTAAGGGGGAAAAAAACACAAAACAGCAAGTAGGCAGGAAATAGAAATACCATCTTAGATTGTGCTAGACAAATTAAATATTCTTACTCTGATGCACAGAGAGTTGCTACATAGAAATAGAAGGAATTGTTCCTGCCTATTTGTTACCTTACCTTGGAAAGTTATTGGAAACTATTTCTCTTCCCTTCATATACCTTGTTTAATAGGTGTATCTTCCTTACTTTGTTCCAAATTGTCTTTGATATGTCTTGTAGTCACAGGCATCAATAGAGAATTATGTTGTGGAGAAGCTAGTCATCTCTCTGTTATCATGAAGCTGACTGAACAGGCCCAACTTAATCATAAAGTACTTTGTACACTTTTAAGTGCAATACAAGTAGTGATGGAATAGTGTTCTGGCCTCAAATGCAGGAAGATACGGGTTTAAATCCTGCTCTGATGCATATTGGATGTGTAATATTAGACAAACCCTTAACAGTTCTGTTCTTGGACAACTTAGATTAAAAATAACAAAATGGGCAATTTTTTTTTTGACATTGATATAAGCGATTCCTCATGAGAAGAACTCCAAACTGCTGAAGTATTAGATTTGAGAGACAGAGAGGGAACAAGGAAGGAAAAAGGAGAGCAATAAAATAATAGAAGGAAGAAAGGATGGAAGAAGGAAGAAATGAGAAAGGATGGAAGAAGGAAGAAATGAGCTGAGATGAATAGGTTTTAAAGTGACTTACCAAGAGTCACATCTTAGTAATTATCTGAGCACAGATTTGAACACAGATAAATGAATCTCCCTAATTCCAAAACTAGTGCTCTACAATAGTTTATCTTTATTACATTAGATCAGTAATTAAACCTATAGACAACTGAACATGATAAAAACTGTGGAACAGGGATAGATAGATAGAGTCAGTGGATAGAGTTCCTAATAAGACTGGCAGTATGCAGCAGTCCAGAACTCATCATAGATTCATCATTAGGTCCAGACCAGCAGAATGGTGGTCTGCTCAAGGGGATCAGAATCTCAAATTTAGGTATTATAGGTCACATCTATGTTGACAAAAGCAGAGTTTCCCAGAACTCAACCATGAATCCAAAACAAATCTGGCTCAGGAGATTTTTTTTTTTACTCTACAGAATAAAATGAGGAATCCTCTCTGGGCCCAGAGCAATATGATGCAAGCATCCCAAAAGTATGCTGAAGAACTATTCCCAGGTTAAAAACAGGATTAAGTTAGTAATATGATTTCTCTAAACCTCCTGAGTCATCCATCTAGCTGACAGGAGCTGGCAGTACTATCCATTGAAGCACCAACAGTAGGCAAGTTTGCAACTATGGTGCTTTCATCCAAATTAGGACCTGCAGCTTAGAAAATCCAGAACAGAGAATAACATATACTGACCTGATTATATAGGGTCCATTGAAACTTTGAAATACCATGGCTGATATGTTTCTTGTGATTGCTGAAGAACAAAGCAATCTATAACCGAGTAACACAAAAGTAGAGATCCATACAGGAAAAGAAATAATTATACAAGAGCACAATAGGTGCACAGAACCTGAAAAGATAGGAAAAAGAAAAACTGTTATGATTCCAAGGACACCTCCAAAAGAAAGTCAGAGAAGAAGAACTGATATAAAACATAAACAATGCCTCAAAGCAAAGCGTAGTATGAAAACAAGATTTTAAAATTCCAAAAAGAAATAAAGCAAAGGGGATGTATAAAATTATGTTATTGGGCAGAGCTAAAATGGCAGAAAGCAGACATAGATGTATGTGATCTCCTATCAAACCAACAGTATATTAAGCCTCTGTATTGATTTTAGAGTGACAGAACCCATAAATATTTGGAGTATAACATATTTCCAGAAGAATATTATTTGGAAAAAACTTCAGAACAAGTCTGTTTCAATTAGTCAGGGAAACAGTCTGCCAAGCCTGAACCAGAGTGCAGGAAGCCCAGGGCAAGGAGTTGGGGTAGGGAGCCAGATTATTGCAGCATCCATGCACAAGGGAAGCTTCTATGAGACTCTTATACTACTATGTCTTGTCTGCAAGTGGGTGGTTAGCAAATTTGCTACAAAACAAAACTAATACAAAAGACAAATTGAGAATTTCTGGATCAGGAAGAATGCAGAACCTATCCATAATTACCCAGCACTGGAAGTCAGTGAGTAACACTGGACCCAGGGAAAACTAAAGTGTTTATCACACCTTTATTTCAAGAGCAGCTCTCAACCCTTTAAAAATGAGCAAAAAAGCAAAAAGAACTCTGATCATAAACAACATTTTTATGGAGAAAGAGAATAAACATCAAACCCTGAGGTTCTTAAAACAAATCAAATCTAGAAAAAGCCCAAAGGAAGATTAGAACTGGTCCCCATTACATAAGCCTTTTTTGGAAGATTTCAGAAAGGCTCTTAAAGAGAGAAGAAAAATGGGAAAATGATCTTTGCAAGAGGATATGGAAAAGAAAAAAAAAACATAAATTATCTGAAGCAAATGCCTTTAAAATAGGTTTGATAAAATGAAAAAAGCATATAACTCCTTATAAAATAGATATGAAAAAGATACCAATTCGTTGAAAAACAATTTGTGAAATGGAAAAAATGCAACAAAATAATTCAATGGGCCAAATACAAAAGGAGCTAAAAATATGTCACTGAAGAAAATAATACACTAAAAATTATAATTGAACAAATGGAAGTGAAGGACTCAAGAAGACTTCAAGAATCAGTCAAGCAGAACCAAAAAAAATGAAAAAAAAAATAGAAGAAAATTATGAAATACCTCCTAAGAAAAACAACTAACCTGGAAAATAGATCTAGGAGAAATAATCTCAGGATTATTGGACTTCCTGAAAGGCATCTGCCTCTTTAGAATGCCTCTTTTTTTTTTTTTTTTTTTTTTTTGGATACCTCAATCAAGGAAATAAGTGGCTAGAATTAAAACAAACAAACAAACAAAAAACAAAAACAAAAAACAAGCCTGAGATATTTTGGATCAGCTTTTTATGCAAATTAAACAACAATAATATCACCAAAATAATATCAGTAGACCCCCTTTCTCTTTACCAGGATACTATCACTAGGCCCCCTCTCTGTTTAATATGTAAGAATTCCCATGCTATATATGAAGTATGTGGTACAATTTCTAACATCAGTATTCTAGGATACTTCTGGTTTATCTTCAATGAAATGGCTAAGGAAAGATTCAAACTCAGGTTTTCCTGGGGCCAAATCCAGCATTCTATTCACTATACCACCCAGCTGAGATCTATAAGTGTTTTAAGCTTTACAAGCACTTCATGCACTTAATCTCATTGGCTCCTCACAACAACATTGTGAAATAAGTTCTATTTTAATGCTCATTAAACTGATGAAGCTAAACTTTAGACAAGTTAAATTACTTGCCCAAGGTCATATAGCTAGAAAATTTTCAAGGCCAAGATTTGGTGCACAGGTTTACCTAATGCCAAATCTAGTACTCTGAGTGAACCCTTTCACATGGAATAAATGTGTATTTTTATGACAGTTGTTCTATCATTCAAAGGTCTTTTTTGGTTAATTTTATCATTGTAATTCTGTTGTGTGTACTTCAAATCATTAGAAGTATAATGTTATTTCATTGACAATTCTTTGTTTTCTCCGATAAATTTATTCTGGAAAAGTTGCCTATGAATGATTCTTTTGAACTCATATGATACTTGCATGTTTTATGAGAGCTCTCTTTAAAAAGAAATAATATAATAAAACGCTGTTCTACAAAGTTAAGGTTTCTGGGGTGTGTGTGTGTGTGTGTGTGTGTGTGTGCACGCGTGTGTTTACTGGGTTATTAGGATGGTGACTCTATTATAGATAATACTGAATTTGCTTAAACTGATAGACTAGACTCTATTACTGGAATATGAAAGTAATACAGTTCTGATGCAAAGTTGTCATTTGTCAGTCATCACAAATCCCACAAGCTTTTACATATTATGTTCTGAATTCTTCTTAGCTAGAGGGGAGAAGAGGGAAAAAAGATGTTTCTAAAAATGTTGTATTTTGTCTTTTCTCAACTCCTGGGAGATTTCTTCTCAGCTTTATTCGCAAAGCCATATAAGTTAAGAAATTCTCTTTTACTGCTTCTTGTTCTGTTTTTATCTGAACTCTCTAGATAACTTTCTGTATATGTATAATGAATTATCTTGTTTTCTTTGGGGAGAGTTATTCCCATATCTCAGTCACTACTTTATCTTCCAGTCTTCAATTTTGATTTATTCTTAAACAACTCTCCACTTTTTTTTTTTCATTTTTCTATTTGAAGTGACTTCATAGGCTCTTGGAATAGTAGAAAGGGAAGAGTCTTTACAGATTATCATATTACATACTATATAGAAGAGGAAACTAAGTTTCATGCTATGAAGTAACATTCTAAAGGTCATGCAGTTATATAAAAGGCTGAGTTGCTATTCAAACAGAGGTTTCCCTACTAAGTCTATTCTTCTTCAAGCATGACATCATCCATGCATTTCTCTTAGTTGTTAATATAAATCATTTATTTTACCTAGGACTATTTGGATTCAGAAAGAGCTATGAAAATAATTTGTTCTGGGGTGGAGCCAAGATGGTGGAGAAGCTAGACAGAACTTTCTAAGCTTTCTAATTCCCTTTCTACCAAGTATTTAATTCAGCCTCAAAAAGAGCGCTTGACTGGTAAAACCCACAAAGCTTGGAAATACAAAAACTTACCAGTGGAAGAGAATCTGGAATATTGCTAGAAAAGATTTGACCTGAGGTGGCAGGAACAGACCAGTGCAGAGCAGGGAGAGAAATAGGAGCAGTGACATTTGCGGTTGGAAGGTTTACATAGAGCTCTCTGCTGTAGCCTGACTGCTTTGCTTTGGTGGCAGAGTAGGGGACCAGAAGAGAAGTTGGAGCCTGGGGTAGTGGGTACACTGAGGATCGCCAAAGCCCGAGAGGCTCTGGCTGCACCCAATGAAGACTGGGGTAGTGGAATTTCCCCAGCTCAACTGCACTCCCCAGCCTGGGACACTTTCAGGGTGGTGAGGAACAGAAAGAACGTAATTACTCAAAGCAGCCTTTTGTGGAGAGGGCAGTGATACCTTTGCTCCTTAACCTCTAGCCCCAAGGCAATCACTAATCCTCACAGGATTAGGGATCCTAGTAGTGCACTTATACAGCCGGCCTGTGATACCCATGCATAATCACTTCCCCTTGGAGCTCTTCCCAGAACCCTCCCATAGCTCAACTGTTCCTTACAGCCCATTGAGAGTGAAAATACTGCCCATAAACCCATCATCACTCTGCAGAGGAAGCTGGTAATTTCTTTGTCCTGAAAGCATACCTTGAATGCTTAAAAAAAAAAAAAAAAAAAGAGCAAAAAAATGAAGAAAATGATTGAAAGCTTCTATGCAAAAAAAGAGCTTGTTTCCAAACCTGAGGAGACTAATAGCAGACAACCTCCAGACAATTCCCCAAATAACACTCTCCTAAAAGAAACTATTAAAAATCTGAAGAGAGAATTAGAAGAAAAAGGGGGAAAGGAAAGAGAAGCTATGCTAGAGAATAACAATGTCCCGAAATGTGAGTTAGAAAAGGTAACAATATCCTGACATGTGAATTGGAGAAGGTAAAGAATTCACAGGAAGTGCAGGGAAACAGAATTAAGGAATTGGAAAAGGTAAAGAAATCACAGCAAAGTAGGATCTGTGAATTGGAAAAGATAAAGAATTCCCAAGAAAGTAGGATTTGTGGATTGAAAAAAGAAAATAACTCACTAAAAAACAAATTTAGTGAAATAGAAAAAAATTCCATGGAGAAAAACAATTAGACACATACAAAAAGAAGTTAAAAAAGCAAATGAAGAATAACTTATGAAAAATCAAAACTGAACAAATAAAAATGGATGATTCACTGAGACACCAAGAATCAGTCAAGCAAAGCCAAAAAAAAATGAAAATCTGCAGAAAAATGTCAGTTATCTACCTGCCAAAATGACAGACCTGGAAAATAGATCTAGGAGAGACAATCTGAGGATTCTTGGACTTCCCGAAAAGTATGATGAAAAAAAGAGCCTAGATACTATTTTACAAGAAATCATCAAAGAGAACTGCCCAGAGATAATAGAACCAGAAGGTAAAATAGACATTGAAAAAAATTCATCAAACAACTTCTGAAAAAGACCTTAAAAAAAAAAAAAAAAAAAACTTCACAGAACATTGTGGCCAAATTTCAGAACTATCAGACTAAGGAAAAAAATATTAAAAGCAGCCAGGAAAAAACAATTCAAACACCAAGGTGCCACAATAAGGATCATTCAAGATCTGGCTGCCTCTACATTAAAGGATCAAAGGGCCTGGAACCTGATATTCTGAAAGGCAAAAGAACTTGAAATGAAACCAAGAATAAACTACTCAGCTAAGTTGAGCATTTCCTTCCATGGGAAAAAAAAAAAAAAAAAAAAAAAAAAAACAGTTCTAAAGAAAAAATTTGATCTCCAGTCATAGGACTCAAGAGAAGCAGAAAAAGATAAATTGAACTCTTGAGAACTGTATTCTATTGTGGATATACATTAAGACTATATGTATAATTTGATTTTAAGGATATAACCAAAAAAAAGGAGGGGAGTAGAAATGGAAAGGGGATAGTGTAAGAAAAAGAGGAAAGGGGATATAAAAAGAGGGAAACCACACCCCACAAAGAGGCAAAGAAAACCTATTGTATCTGAGGGAAGTTAGAGAGAGGGAGAAACATTGTGTGAACCTTGCTCCCATCAGAATTGGCACAAAGAGAAAACAATTTACATATTAGTTTTACAGAAAATTCTCTCACTTCATTAAAAAGGGGGAGAGGAAAAGGGAAGAGGAAAAGAGTAATAAGGAAAGGAAACAAGAAAGGGAAAGGGATTTAAAGGTATGAGGGAGGAATACTAAAGAGGGAGGGCTGCATGACGCAAGTGGGGCTCATAAGTTTAATACTGGGGAAGGGGTTCAGGAAGGACAATGGAAAAAAGCCTGGGGATAGTATGATGGCAGGAAATGCAGAATTAATCATTTAACTGTAAATGTGAATGGGGTGATGTTAGGATTACTAAGTGAGAACTGAGGTTGTCTGGACAGTGACACGGTGAGAATTCAGGTTTTCTGGACAATTACAAGGTGAGAACTCAGGTTGACTTGATAGAGGGGGCAAGCTCATTGGCTGGGGTGGTTCTTCCCAGAAGCCCTTGCATTATCCCACGCCCATTCTCTGGGAGAATAAAAGAGAGGACTCTCAGAGAAAGAAGAAGACTCTCTGCATTACATCAGGCCTGACGGGGCTCTCTGCAGGAAGGGAAGTCACTTCTAAGGACAAGAGTTAACAGCAACTGCCTGGAGACAACGGTTCACTACAGGAAGAAGAATCTGTCTTAAAGATTTGAGTAGACAAAGCAGATCTCTTCCCAGAGAGCGATCCGGCAGCTTCTGGAGACGACAGCTCGCTACAGGGTGAACTCTCCCATTAAGAGGAGGCAGATGGCAGACTGGATCAAAATTCAGAAACCTACAATATGTTCTTTAAAGCAGGGAGATACATACAGAGCAAAGGTAAGAGGCTGGAGCAGAATCTATTATGCTTCAGGTAAAGCCAAAAAAGTTCCATTTCTTAGGGAGTTCATTAATAGCTTGCCCTATTTCTTTTTCTGAAATGGGAATATTTAAGCAATTTACTTCCTTCTCTTTTAAACTGGAAAGCCTAAAATTTTGGAGGTGGTCTTCCATTTCACTTAGATTATAAAATTTATTGGCATAAAGTTGGGCAAAATAACTCCTTATTATTTTGACTTAGTCCTCTGTATTTTTGGGGAAAAATGTTGTTGTTGTTGTTGTTGTTTTATATATATATATAGCTTTTTATTGACAACATATCCATGAGTAATTTTTCAATATTGACCCTTGCAAAATTTCTTTTCAATTTTTCCCCTCCTTCCTTCCATCTCCTCCCCTAGATGGCAGGTAGTCCCATACATGTTAAATATATTAAAGTACATTCTATAGACAATATATGTATACATATTTATATAGTTATCTTGCTGCACAAGAAAAATCAGATTTATAAAGAAGGTAAAAATAACCTGAGAAGAAAAACAAAAATGTAACCAAACAAAAGAAAGAGTGTAAATGCTATGTTGTGATCCACACTCATTTCCCAGTGTTCTTACACTGGATATAGCTGGTTCTGTTTATTACTGATCAATTGGAACTGATTTGGATCCTCTCATTGTTGAAGATAGCCACTTTCATCAGAAGTGATCCTCATAGTGTATAATGATCTCCTGGTTCTGCTCATTTCACTTAGAATCAATTCATGTAATTCTCTCCAAGCCTCTCTATATTCATCTTGCTGGTCATTTCTTACAGGACAATAATATTCAATAAATTTCATATACCACAACTTATTCAGCCATTCTACAATTGATGGGCATCCATTCGAATTCTAGGTCCTAGCCACTAAAAAAAAAAAAAAAAAAAAAAAAAAGCTGCCAAAAACATTTTTGCACATACAAGTCGCTTTCCCTTCTTTAGGATCAATTTGGGATATAAACTGAATACAAACACTGCTGGATCAAAGGGTATGCACAGTTTGATAACTTTTTGAGCATAATTCCAAATTGTTCTCCAGAATGGTTGGATCCATTCACAGTTCCACCAATATTTTATTGATGTCCCAGTTCTCCCACATCCCATCCAGCATTCATCATTATCTTTACCTGTCATTTTAGCCAATCTGAGAGATTTGTAGT
Organism: Sminthopsis crassicaudata; assembly: GCF_048593235.1. NCBI lineage: Eukaryota > Metazoa > Chordata > Mammalia > Dasyuromorphia > Dasyuridae > Sminthopsis > Sminthopsis crassicaudata. The sequence continues at coordinate 186,384,238 of NC_133618.1, forward strand.
GATATCTCAGAGTAGTCTTAATTTTAATTTCTCTAAGCAATAATGATTTGGAACACATTATATTTCTGATTATAACTTTTGATTATGACTGTTGTTTTTGCTTTGCCACTATTGCCAATCATGCCCTTTTTTAAACTTCAGCTGAAGCATAATATATTCTTATTAGCAGTTTATTTTAACTCTCTTTTTGTGTGTTTTTGTTTCAAATGTGTGTCTTGTAAAAAAAATATTGTAAAATTATACACAACAATTCCTATAGACTTGTTATAAAGAGTGAATGTGCATCAAAACATAATATTTTCATCTTTTGTGGTGATTTGTTTGTTTGCTTGTTTTTCTGGTTTTTTTTTTTACTTTCTTGTGTTTTCTCTTTTTTCCTTTCTGAAATTATTTTTCTTGTGCATCAATGAGTATAGAAACATGTTTAGAAAAATTACACATGTTTAAGCTATATTGGATTGCTTGTTCTCTAGGGGAGGAAGAAGGGAGGGAGAAAAAATTGGAACATAGTTTTTTCAAAAGATGAATGTTGAAAACTACCTTGTCATGTATTTGGAGAAAAAATATTTAAAAATCTATTGTTGGATTATGATTTTCAATCCATTATGCTAAGTGCTTCTGTTTTTTTGGATAAGTTCAACTCAGTCTTATTTATTCATAGTTATGATTACTAGCTAACTTACTAACTATATATAAACACTTATATACATATCTCATTAAGGAATATATATATATATATATATATATATATATACATACATACATTTGTACATATCTCTATATATATCCATATGTACATACACATGTATCTTGTTAAGAAAAATATACAATGTATATACATATATATACACGTGTATGCATACACACAAAATTACGTATATGTATGTGTACACACATGTGTATATGCATGTATACACATGCATATATGTGTGCACATGCATGCATGTATGTCTGTTGTGATGTGTTTATTCATTTCTTTTTAATCAGTTCTTAAAAAGTATATTTTAAAGCATCATCACTCCCACTTTTCCTTTTATTGTTAAAGTTTTTCCTTGTGTGCTTCTTTAATGTGAAAAAAATTTGCCAGTCTACCTCTCCTTTTCTTTTTCTCTCAGTGCATCCCTCTATCTCATCCATTCATTTTTTTTAGATTGCGCCAGTATAATTGACATCATAATCATATACCCCCATTTGTTCAGCCATTTCTCATTTAATGGACAGCCTCTCAATTTCTGATTTTTTGTACCCAAAAAGAGCTGCTATGAATATGTTTGTACATAGAGGTCCTTTTCTTTTTGTTGTAAGATCATAGAGTATGCATAGTTCATGCATAGTTACAAATTGCTCTACAGAAGAGTTTAATCTGTTCACAAATTCACCAATGGTTTATTAGTTTTCAGTTTTTCCATATCCCCTCCAACAACTGTCACTTTCGTTTTCTGTCCTATTAACCAATGTAACAGATCTGAGGTAATACCTCAGAATTGTTTTACTTTACTTTAATTTAATTCATCAGTGAGTTGTCCTTTAGTTATAGATAACTGATTTCTTCATCTAAAACTTTTCATATTGTTTGTTTATCCATAAGAGCAGTGGCTCTTATTTTTATAAATTTGACTCTTTTCTCCCTATGTTTGAGAAATGGGGTATTTTTCAAAGATACTTACTTCAAAGTTTCTTTCATTCCTAATATTGCTAACCGGACTCCCCCCCAATTCTATTCATTTTATTATCTTTCTCTTTTCAATGTGTCCCTTCTCAAAATTTTTTTCAGAGAAACTTGATTCAAAAATTTTTCACACTTAATATTGTTAACTGTATTCTCTCCAATCCATATTCATTTTATTTTCTTTCTCTTTTTATTATGCCCTTGCTCAAAAGTCTTTTTTCTAATGCTTTTTCCCCAATCTGCCCTCATTCTATCCCCCCCTCTCTCTTTTTCCCCCTACTTTTCTGCAGGGTAAGATAGATTTCTACACTCAATTGAGTATGTATATTATTACTTCTTTGAGCTAATCCTAATAAAAATAAAGTTCACTCATACCCTGATATCTACTCCTCCGTAAAAGCTTTTTCTTCTCTCTTTTAGGTGAGATAATTTATCCCATCTTATGTCTCTCTTTCACTTTCTTACAGCACATTCCTCTCTTATCTCTTGAATTTTTTAGATGTCATTACATTCAGCTAACATTTGTGCTCTCTCTATATATGCCTTCTAGTCACCCTAATAATGAAAAAGTTCTTACAAATTTCAAGTGCCATCTTCCCATATAGTGGAGTAAATTGTTTTACTTTGTAATATCCCTTTCCCCTTTACTTTTTTTTTATTATACCTTTTTATTTACAAGATATATGCATGGGTAATTTTTCAGCCTTGACAATTGCACAACCTTCTGTTCCAATTTTTCCCCTCCTTCCCCCTACCCCTCCTCCAGATGGCAGGTAGACCAATACATGTTAAATATGTTAAAATATATATTAAATAAAATATATGTATACATAGACATACAGTTATTTTGCTGCACAAGAAGAATCCGACTTTGGAATAATGTACAATTAACCTGTGAAGGAAATCAAAAATGCAGGTGGATAAAAATGGCTCACACTCATTTGCCAGAGTTCTTTCACTAGGTGTAGCTGGTTCTATTCATTACTGAACAAATGGAGCTGATTTGGTTTATCTCATTGTTGAAGAGAATCATGTCCATCAGAATTGATCATCATATAATAATGTTGTTGAAATATATAATGATCTCTTGGTCCTGCTCATTTCACTCAGCATCAGTTCATGTAAGTCTCTAGGACTTTCTGAAATCATACTGTTGATTGTTGCTTACAGAATAATAATAGTCCATAACATTCATATACCACAATGTATTCAGCCATTCTCTAATTGATGGGTGTCCACTCAGTTTCCAGTTTCTGGGCACTACAAAGATGACTTCCACAAGCAATAACTTTTTTCAACATAGTTCCAAATCGCTCTCCAGAATGTCTGGATGCATTCACAAATCCACCAACAATGTACCAGTGTCCCAGTTTTCCCACATCTCCTCCACCATTCAGCAATATTCCTCCTAAGTTTTTATGTTTCTCTTAAATATTATATTTAAAAGTCATATTTTATATTGAGCATTTATTTTTCTTTATAAATACTTGAAAGTAGGGAGAACTAGAGACCATTATTGATCACAAAATAGAACATTTTGATTACACCAAATTAAAAAGTTTCTGCACAAACAAAACTAATGCAAACAAGATTAGAAGGGAAGTAACAAAATGGGAAAAAAATTTTTACAGTTAAAGGTTCTGATAAAGGCCTCATCTCCAAAATATACAGAGAATTGACTTTAATTTATAAGAAATCAAGCCATTCTCCAATTGATAAATGGTCAAAGGATATGAACAGACAATTTTCAGATGATGAAATTAAAACTATTTCCACTTATATGAAAGAGTGTTCCAAATCACTATTGATCAGAGAAATGCAAATTAAGACAACTCTGAGGTATCATTACACACCTGTCAGATTGGCTAAGATGACAGGAACAAATAACGATGAATGTTGGAGGGGCTGTGGGAAAACTGGGACACTGATGCATTGTTGGTGGAGTTGTGAAAGAATCCAACCATTCTGGAGAGCAATCTGGAATTATGCCCAAAAAGTTATCAAAATGTGCATACCCTTTGACCCAGCCATACTACTACTGGGCTTATACCCCAAGGAACTACTAGAGAAGGGAAAGGGTCCTGTATGTGCCAAAATGTTTGTGGCAGCCCTTTTCATAGTGGCTAGAAGCTGGAAGATGAATGGATGCCCATCAATTGGAGAATGGTTGGGTAAACTATGGTATATGAATGTTATGGAATATTATTGTTCTATAAGAAATGACCAACAGGAGAAATACAGAGAGGCTTGGAGAGACTTACATCAACTGATGCTGAGTGAAACGAGCAGAACCAGAAGATCATTATACACTTCAACAATGATACTGTACGAGGATGTATGCTGATGGAAGTGGATTTCTTCAACATAGAGAAGAGCTAATCCAATTCCAATTGATTAATGATGGACAGAACCAGCTACATCCAGAAAAGGAACACTGGGAAATGAGTGTAAACTGTTATTTTTACCTTCTGAATCCAATTCTTCCTGTGCAACAAAAAATTCGGTTCTACACACATATATTGTATCTAAATTATACTGTAATATATTTAACATATATAAGACTGCTTGCCATCTGGGGGAGGGGGTTGGGGGAGGAAGGGAAAAAATCTGAATAGAAGTAAGTGCAAGGGATAATGTTGTAAAAAATTACCCATGCATATGTACTGTCAAAAAATGTTATAATTATAAAATAAAATAAAAAATTTAAAAAAACAAATAAATAAATACTTGAAAGTCTTTTATGTCACTGAATTTCCTCTTTTTACCCTTTAGGATTATCTTCAAAAATCTCCAAACTCCAACTTCTGGAAAAACAATTCATTGTTTAACAAAGTTTGCTAAGAAAACTGGTAATATGTCATAAACAAGGCATAGATCTACATCTCATAACCTATACCAAAATAAGATTAAGATCAAAATGGGTACATGACTTGGGCATAAAGAACGATACCATAAACATATTAGGAGAATAAGGGATAATTTAACTATCAGAAACAAAATCCAAAGAAAATAAAATAAAGCTTAGAAACAAATTTTACAGCTAATATTTCTAAAATATATAAATAACTGTATCACATATATGAGAATTCATCTCTTCATTAGACCAAAATAGCTTCATAACATTCTTAGGAGACAGTTCAAAGAAATGCAAATGTAATATTGATCTTTGATGACTTGATTACACTGTGTGCTTTGAAGTTGATAGAAGATATAATTCATATTGTTTAAATTGAGTCAAGGGGTTTGAATTACTCATAATTTAACATTTTTGTTTAGCAACAAAGTGGCAAACTTCTTGTCATAGCACAGTCAGACTCTCTGAAGGCTTTTGCATGTCTTCTGGTCACTAAAAGGTCCCTGAAACAAGTTGCTCACGGCCTCTGAATTCCTGACTTGTTTTCTATGTAATTATGATGGTTTGCTTTTGTAAATTCTGCTAAAAATGTTTTTATTCCTGGGTCAGGTAGGTGTTGCAGTGGATAGAGCACCAGCTCTGGAGTAAGGAGGACTTGAGTTCAAATCAGGCTTCAAATGCTTAACAGGTCTTAGCTGTGTGACCCTGAGCAAGTCACTTAACCCTTATTGCCTTGGGGGGAAAAAAGTCTTTATTCCCTATGCTGATAATGTTCTCCATATTGTGCTCTAGGAGATATAATCTATTTTTCAAAGTAGTAATTTCTATAATGATCTGACTCTATAACCCACCCTTTAGAAATATTGACTCTTGCCAAAATAATTCTGACATATGAAAAAATGTATTTTAACAAATTTAATATTGGGAGGGAAACCTCAATCATGACCTAGTTCTTCCTTTACATTCTTTTACCTATTAAACTTCCATATTGACAAGAGAATTTCTTGAAGCTACTTGAATTGATAAAGTTACTAATTTGTAAATTTTCCTCAAGGGAAAAAGGGCTGTAGAGAATGCTAAGTCTCTTGCTAAGTCACTGTCTTTTTATTGTTAGAATGTATGGCAACTCTCTGTCCATATCAGATTTAAGATGTGGATTCTCTCCTTGCAGTTAGAGATTCTAGGGAAAGGTTCCTGACCTCATCATTACTTTCTTCTGTCACACTGATTTGTTTTCATTTCCAAAGTCCCACTTCATGAATTAATGGAGGAATGAAAAACATTTATTATATATTTATTACATGCCATGCATAGTGTTAAATTCTCGAGATACAAATATAAAAAGAAAACAGTCATTATTTTCAAGAAATTTTCATTCTAGTAGAGAAGAAAAAAACATGAGAAGAAAAAAAAAAGGAAAGAAATTTATCTATGGGAGGACACAAGTATAGTGAATGAAATTAAGAGGCAAATTAGTTAACATGACTTTTTCAGAAGTGAAGATAGTATTGATTTATTTAATATTCCTAGAGCAAAAGGTAAAAGGATGAACTTTTGTGTTGAACATCTGGAGAAGCAAAATGTATGCATAGAAAAAAGTGGTGGGGAAGAGATGACCAAATGAATGTTTGGTAAGATGTTAAGGATGTTCTAAAATATGCCAGCTATGATAGTTTGTTTCTTTGTACTAGATGATGAAATAATAAAGACCACATGGCCCCAGTAAATTACTTCCAAAGTTAAATGAATTGTCACTCAACTTATGGGCTTAGTAGATTTGGTAGTTCAGCGGGAATAGTGGCAAGATGGATAGCTAAAAGGTGACCAGAGAGTAGACATTCAAATGCTATGTAAGGTTTAGAAGATAGAAATACTATAAACATAGTTTCTTCTATTTTCTGTTCTGAGAGTGTTTTAAAGATCCTATTATCAATTGTGATAAAATATCCTGTCCTTTATCTGAATCATCCATGGGAAATTCAAAGGGATATGGAAATAAAAAAGAAAAATCACACTCCTTAACTCTTTTCAGTATAAATAGCATTTATTCTTTTTTTTTTTTATTCATTTTTCCAAATTATCCCCTCCCTCCCTCCACTCCCTCCCCTTGATGGCAGGTAATCCCATACATTTTACATGTGTTACAATATTACCTAGATACAATATATGTGTGTAAATACTATTTTCTTGTTGCACATTAATTATTAGCTTCCGAAGGTGTAAGTAACCTGGGTAGATAGACAGTAGTGCTAATAATTTACATTCACTTCCCAGTGTTCCTTCTCTGGGTGTAGTTATTTCTGTCCATCATTGATCAAATGGAAGTGAGTTGGATCTTCTTTATGTTGAAGATTTCCACTTCCATCAGAATACATCCTCATACAGTATTGTTGTTGAAGTGTACAGTGATCTTCTGGTTCTGCTCATTTCACTCAGCAACAGTTGATTTAAGTCTCTCCAAGCCTCTCTGTATTCCTCCTGCTGGTCATTTCTTACAGAGCAATAATATTCTATAACCTTCATATACCACAATTTACCCAACCATTCTCCAATTGATGGACATCCATTCAACTTCCAGTTTCTAGCTACAACAAAAAGAGCTGCCACAAACATTTTGGCACATACAGGTCCCTTTCCACTCTTTAGTATTTCTTTGGGATATAATCCCAATAACAGCAATGCTGGGTCAAAGGGTATGCACAGTTTGACAACTTTTTGGGCATAGTTCCAAATTGCTCTCCAGAATGGCTGGATTCTTTCACAACTCCACCAACAATGTATCAGTGTCCCAGTTTTCCCACATCCCCTCCAACATTCATCATTATTTGTTCCTGTCATCTTAGCCAATCTGACAGGTGTGTAGTGGTATCTCAGAGTGGTCTTAATTTGCATTTCTCTGATCAGTAGTGATTTGGAACACTCTTTCATATGAGTGGAAATAGATTCAATTTCATCATCTGAGAATTGTCTGTTCATATCCCTTGACCATTTATCAATTGGAGAATGGTTTGGTTTCCTATAAATCAGGGTCAGTTCTCTATATATTTTGGAAATGAGACCTTTGTCAGAACCTTTACTTTTAAAAATATTTTCCCAATTTGTTACTTCCCTTCTAATCTTGTTTGCATTAGTATTGTTTGTACAGAAACTTTTTAGTTTGATGTAATCAAAATCTTCTATTTTGTGATCAATAATGATCTCTAATTCTCCTCTGGTCATAAATTCCTTCCTCCTCCACAGGTCTGATAGATAGACTATTCTCTGTTCCTCTAATCTATTTGTGATCTCATTCTTTATGCCTAAATCATGGACCTATTTTGATCTTATCTTGGTATATGGTATAACATTTATTCTTAATGAGAAAAGATTTAATATATTTTCCTTGCTGTTAGAATGATGCCACTTTGTCTTCCATAAAGACATCAAATTGATCTTTTGATAGCAACAATTACATTTTTATTTATTAATATGTAAAAAACATAAATTAAACACATAACAATATTTCCTTAAGTCATTGTACTTTAAAACTATGAAGCAAAGTTATTACCATGTCATAAGATTGTTTCACTTTAATTCTCCTTGCCATAGATGGTGAACTTGGTAAGTGGGTGAAGACATTATTTGCATAGAGGTCAGGTTTTATAGTCAATAAACAGTGACTTCAAACCACTTAGCAGCCATGAGCAGATGGCAGTTTTCCCAGAAGCACTTCTTTGGAATGAAGATTTCAGGAATAACCAACCACACTATATCTGAAATACAATGGTTATTAAGCATCCATTTCTGTATTTAGAAATTCTGTGCTTTCATATTATTAAAAGTGGTAAAATGGAGTCTAATCGTGAGAGGCTCTGTCATGTGTAGCATAGTCACAATCAGTGACTAACATTTGTGTGTGTTTACACATAGTTGGAGAAAGTAGTTAAATTATTTAAATTTGTATTATTTATTTCTCTTTCCTCAAAAATAAATTCATTTTTCTTGCCTAGACAAAAACCCCACAATATTGTATATAGCTTTTAATTAAGGAAATGAAAATATTATCTAGGAATATGGCCATAACAATAATCATAAAACATTTCTATGAAGTTTAATTTTTACAAAGTGCTTTTTACAGTCAACTAGAATAACAACCAAAATATTTTTAAGGGCCTACTGTGTGCATGATGGATATGATACAGAATTAAAAAAAAAAATTCCTTTGTCTACATGAAACCACAAAACTCAGAATTCAATATTTCAAAACAAAAAGACAAAAAACCCCATAAAACTTAAACACATGAAGCCAATTTGAAGAATTGGTAAGTTTGCGTCAATTACTTTATTTGAAAATACTCAACTTTTATAGCTATTAATTGGTTAGAAAGGCCCTGAATGAACTTGATTGAAAAAGGATAATATATTTTGTTGGATATTGTCAGTATGTCACCTCACTCTCCACACACACACACACACCCACACACACACACCCACACACACACAACATGGCACTGTTACCTTTTGGAGTTTTCATTCACTTTATTTGATACATGTGCATAAAATATGTATTTCTCTTTTCTAAGTAAGGCAAGATGTTGGATTGAAATTGAAGCTTTTACAGATCACTGACCATTCCAAATTACCACAGCCTACTGTTTGGAGCTCAGTGAAGTCAGTAGAACTCCACCATGAAAATTCACTCTTGAGAAATACAAACAAAACAATTCCAAACAGTGACTGAGAACAAGGAACTCAAATTAGCCACCAGGGAAAATGAAAAGGAAGTTGGAAGACATAACATAGCAAAGTAGAAGGAGGGCCAGACTAATTTATAAGTTCCTTTAAAATGCCACACTATTCAAGAGTTAGGGGGAGGGGAAAATGGCTAAGGATTGGATGCAAGATTTCATGGATTTAGGAATTGTCTGGTTAAGCAAACTCCCTCTGTCAAGACACCTTGTCTCCTTTATAATTTAAAGTCTTAGAGGTTTCCTTAGAGTATTGAAAGAATTAATGACCTGCTTAAGGTCACATATATATTGGCAGAAAGAATTTAAACCCAAATCTTCCAAAACTAGTGCTCTATCCTGTGAACCATAATACCTCTCCATTGTAGTCAATAAAATTCAGTGGATTTGGGAGCTGATAGTCCAGAGACAATATCCATAAAGAACTAATACTTCTAACTGCTTCCTTTGGTATCTGCTATCATATAATTGACCTTATTACTTAACAAACTCTCCTAACAGGCTATGTGTCTGAAAATGTAATCTAAGTAGGAAATAATAAATGATCTGTACAGCTTTAGTACTTAACATCCATTACCTAATGTTGTTAACATGAAGGCACTTTCATTTAGCTATCTGATTCTTGGATCTCCCAGAGGAATACATAACTGCCAGTATGCAGCTACATTCTGATGTGACTTGTGTTTCCAATGGAGAAACTTAATGTAAGAAGATAACCTTTCCTAAAAAAAATTGCCTTTACAAAGCTACCAATTGGTCTCCTATCCTTCTATTTTCAAGAATCTTAATACATGTGGCAATTTGTCATCCTCATTGGGCAAATGGTAGCAAGCACTATATTTATAGATATGGGCATAATTCTTATCACTTTTTAAGAGTGGAATTGAATGGGATAACCATTCACCATAACTCGGACTGTATATGCCGTGGTTGAAGAGGGAAAAATAAAATATCTTTGCCTGTTCCTTGAACCCTTCTGCTCCATTTAGTGTACTTTAAATTCCCAAATCAACCAAGTATCTCTTTGATATAAAGCCTTGTTCCTCTCTATGTTGAATTTCTAACTTCATTCATTTGACACTTGAGATAACACATATATCAGCTTTTCCAAAAAATATTACATGATGTCTCTACCCTCAATTAGTAATAACATTCCCCTAAAACCACATAGCATAGAACAGCACTTTGCTTTAGAATACATGCTAAAGCACTTATCATGCAATATTGTATACTCTGACTAAATAAATTGGGATTTTATCCCCTTACTGAATTATAAATTCCATGTGTGCAGGGACTATGACTTATCTAATCACTTTATGTTGCTCCTACTACAATGTATTACAGAGTAACTAATAAATATTTACTGAATGAATATTACAGAATGAAAGCATAAAAGCTTGCCATTCACATCCTCCTATCATCTGAAAGGATAATATATAATAGATCAGTATTTCTTATTAATACTTTAGCTAGACTCAGTTTGTTAGTTTAACTAGCAGAGAACAGATACTTTTTTAGTGTAGCTTTTTATTTACCAGATATATGTATGAATAAATTTACAGCATTGACAATTGCCAAACTTGTTGTTCCAATTTTCCCCCTCCTTCCCCTCCCCCCTCCCCCAGATGGCAGGTTGACCAATACATGTTAAATATGTTAAAGTATAAATTAAATACAATATATGTATACATGTCCAGACAGTTATTTTATTGTACAAAAAGAATCAGACATTGAAAGAGTATACAATTAGCCTGTGAAGGAAATCAAAAATGCAGGCAGACAAAAATAGAGAGATTGGGAATTCTATATAATGGTTCATAGTCATCTGCCAGAGGTCTTTCAGTGGGTGTAGCTGGTTCAATTCATTACTGCTCTATTGGAACTCATTTAGTTCTTCTCATTGTTGAAGAGAATCATGTCCATCAGAATTTATCATTATACAGTATTGTTGTTGAAATATATAATGATCTCTTGGTCCTCCTCATTTCACTTGACATCAGTTCATGTAAGTGTCTCCAGGCCTTTCTGAAATCATCCTATTGGTCATTTCTTACAGAACAATAATATTCTATAATATTCATATACTACAATTTATTCAGTCATTCTCCAATTGATGAGCATCCACTCAGTTTCCAGTTTTGGGCCACTACAAAGAGGGCTGCTACAAACATGCAGAGAAGAAATACTTGAGAGAATTCTATAAAGAACAGAAATTCAGGAAAGGCCTGTTGCCTGTACAGAATCATGAAGAAAGGGGCACTTGGAATGGGAATGGGGACTAAGAGAGTATGCAGAGAACTGAGGAAAAAAATGTTACAAAGATACCATAAATACCCAACACTTTGCAAATTTTGTCAACATAATAAGAATGTTCTTATTTACTGTGGAAAAACAATGAACAAACAAAATTAAATCATCTGAATGCTTAAAAGCTATTAGAGTTAGAGTGTCAAGTGAATGACTTTCTATACTTTGAAAAGGACATCTCTCTGTAGATTTCGTTTCTCTGTAATGTTGGTTGGAAAAGTTGCTGGTATGTAGCAGAGTCAGTAAATTGGAGCCAGTCTAAGAAAATAAGTTTACTGTGGTACACTGAGAATAACCCTCATGAATCAATGTTTTGTTATGGTGGAAAGGCTTGCATATCTCTTTGAATCCATTAGCTATCATGTGCAGAGTTACACAGGATAGATCAAATCTTATAAAAGATGATTCAATGGAGAAGGGAGTGGAAAACCACTCATATCTTTCCCCAAAACCCCCAGGGACAGTATTAAAATGTATGACCAACGGGGGGGTGGAGCTAAGATGGCTGAGAAGACACATGCGAATTTCTAAGCTCTCTCTTACCCTCAATACTAACTATTTAACTTAGCCTCAAAAATAGTGCTGGACTGGTAAAAACCACGAAGGTTATTAACACAACAACTTACTAGCGGAAGAGAATCTGGAATTTCATCAGAAAAGGTCGGTCCTGAGGGGTGGGAAAAAAGACTGATGCAGACAGTGATAGAACTAGGCTAGCATATCGTGCAAATCAGGCTGGAGAGGCCTCTGGGATTAGAAAAACTACAGAGACAGAGGACTTTGGCATAGGCTGATTGCTCTACTCTATTTACAAAACAGCTAATCAGCAGAGAAATCAAGCCACTTTAAAAAATCGCCAGAAATAGCCTATAGCTTCCCCAAACAGGAACTGACTCAGCACAGATCACAGCACAGCTGTGCAACAACCTTCTGCTGTCCAGGGCTTTTCCTTGGGGCAGTTAAGAATCTGCAAGGCAGTGGGACATAGCCCTGCACAGCCTCTAATCTGCACAATGGGGGACTCAGCTTGAGGCAGTGGAACTTCCACAGCAGTGAAACTTCCACAGCAGCAACTGTGCTTCCCGGGGCAGAGACACTTCTGGTCTGGGTTCTGAGGCTATTTGATGGTCAGCTGCTAATATCCATGTACCCACAGGGTGGGGGAGTTGGGCCTCGGTTTATAACACTTTCACTGTGACACAGAGGGCGCTCTTCACTGGGCACTCCCTCAGCCCAGCTGTGCTAACCAGCTCTGAATCACTGGGGGGGAACTCTTACCCAGAGCACCATCATACCTTTGTGGCCCATTCACAAGACAACTGCCGTCCATATTATCCCTGTTCTGCTGAGGAAGCTGGTATCCTTATCCTGAAGGCAGACCACATAGGTTTTTAAAAATAACTAAAAAAAAAATGAAGAGAATGATTGACAGCTTCTATGCAGAAAAAGAGTGGGTTTCCAACCCTAAGGAGACTAACAGAAGACAGTCTCCAGATAATACACTGAAGGGGAATATTACCTGGCCCCCATCATATAACTCTATCCTAGAAGAGACTATTAAAGAGCTCAAAAGAGAGTTAGAAGAAAAAATGGGCCAAGAAAACAGAGGCTATGCAAGAGAGTAACAACATCCTGAAATTTGGATTGGAAAAGATAAAGAATTCACAGGAAATGCAAGGAAACACAATTTGTAAATTGGAAAAGGTTTAAAAAATATCACAGGAAAGTAGGATCTCTGAATTGGAAAATATAAAGAATTCCCAAGAAAGTAGGATTTGTGAATTGGAAAAAGAAAATAACACACTTAAAAAAAAAAAAAAGGAAATGGAAAAAAAATTTCATAGAGCAAAATAACTCATTTAAAAACTTAATTGGACATGTACAAAAAGAAGTAAACAAAAGAGCGAATGAAGAAAATAATACATTAAAAATCAGAACTGAACAAACAGAATCAGTCAAGCAAAACCAAAAAAATGAAAAGCTGGAGAATAACATTAAATATTTACTGGGAAAATCAACAGATATGGAAAATAGATCTAGGAGAGATAATTTGTGGATTATTGGACTTCACAAAAATTATGATGAAAAAAAGAGCCTAGATTCTATTTTACAGGAAATCATCAAAAAGAACTACCCAGAGGTAATAGAACCAGAAGGTAAAATAGGCATTGAAAGAATTCATCAAACACCTTCAGAAAAAGACCCGAAAAACAACAACAACAACAAAACCTCCATGGAATATTGTGGCCACAATAAGGTCACTCAAGATCTCGCTGCATCTACATTAAAGGCTCGAAGGGCCTGGAATCTGATATTCTGAAAAGCAAAAGAACTTGGCATGCAGCCAAGAATAAACTACCCACCTAAGTTTAGCATTTTCTTCCATGGAAGAAGATGGATATTTAATGAAACAGATGAATTCCATTTGTTTCTAAGAAAAAACAAACAAACAAATAAAAACAAACAAACAAACAAACAAATGATCTAAATAAACAAACAAAAAAAAAAATTGATCTCCAACCACAAGACACCAGAGAAGCAGAAAAAGGTAAAAGGAACTCTTGAGAACTGTATTTCTGTTGTGGATAAATAGAAAGTCCACATGGATAATTTGATTTTACTGATATAACATAAAAAGGGAAGTAGAAATAGAAAGAGAATAGTGTCAGAAAACAGGAAAAGGGGAGATAAAAAGAGGGAAATTACATGCCAGGAAGAGGTGAAGAAAATTTAACCATATCTGAAGGAATTTAGAGAGGAGTAGGAAAAGTGTGTGAATGTTACTCTCATCAGAGTTTGCTCAAAGAATAAATAATTGACATATTTGTTTTTCAGAGAATTCTCTCTCACCTCATTAAAAGGGGGAGAGGAAAAAGGAAAGGAAAAGAGTAATATGGGAAGGGTATAAGAAAAGGGAAGAGATTTAGAAGGAGGGAGGAGGGATACTAAAAAGGGAGGGCTGCATGACACAAATGGGGCCCATAAGTTTAATACTGGGGAAAGGGTTCAGGGGACATCTGGGGGGAAAGCATAATCTTGGCATAATATGATGGCACGAAATACAGAATAAGTAATTTTAACTGTAAATGTGAATAGGATGAACTCTCCCATTAAGCAGAGGTGGATAGCAGACTGGATTAAAAGTCAGAACTCTACAATATGTTGCTTACAGGAAACACACTTAAAGCAGGGAGATACATACAGAGTAAAGGTAAAAGGTTGGAGCAGAATCTATTATGCTTCAGGTAAAGCCAAAAAAGCAGGGGTAGCCATCCTTATCTCAGGACAAGCAAAAACAAAAATTGGTCTAATTAAAAGAGATAAGGAAGGGAACTATATCTTGGTAAAGGGTAGCATAGACAATGAAGCCATATCAATACTAAACATATATGCACCAAGTGGTGTAGCATCTAAATTCCTAAAGGAGAAGTTAAGAGAGTTGCAAGAAGAAAAAATAGCAAAACTATAATAGTGGGAGATCTCAACAAGAGGTAAATAGAATATTAGAAAAATAAGGTATGATAGATCTTTGGAGAAAACTGAATGGTGACATAAAAGACTATACTTTCTTCTCATCAGTTCATGGAACCTATAGAAAATGGATCATATATTAGGACATAAAGATCTCAAAATTAAATGCAGGAAGGCAGAAATAGTACATGCTTTCTTCTCAGATCATGATGCAATAAAAATTACATTCAACAAGAAGTTAGGGGTAAATAGACCAAAACTAAATAATTGCATCTGAAAGAATGATTGGGTGAAACAGCAAATTATGGAAACAATTAATAATTTCCCCCAAGATAATGACAACAATGAGACATCAAACCAAAATTTGTGGGATACAACTAAAGAAATAATAAGGGGAAATGTTATATCTTTCGAGGCTTACTTGAATAAAATAGAGAAAGAGAAGATTAATGAATTGGGCTTGCAACTTAAAAAGCTAGAAAAATACGCAATTATAAACCCCCAACCAAATTCTAAACTCAAAATTCTAAAATTAAAAAGAGAAATTAATAATATTGAAAGAAAAAAAACTATTGAATTAATAAACAAAACTAAGAAAAAGCCAATAAAATAGATAAACCTTTGGTAAATCTGATCAGAAAAAGGAAAGAGGAAAATCAAATTGTTAGTCTTAAAAATGTAAAGGGGGAACTTACCAAAAATGAAGAGGAAATTAGAGCAATAATAAGGAGATACTTTGCCCAACTTTATGCCAATAAATTTGATAACTTAATTGAAACGGATTAACACCTCCAAAAATATTGGCTTCCCAGATTACCAGAGGAAGAAATAGATTGCTTAAATAGTCCAATTTTAGAAAAAGAAATAGAACAAGCTATTAATCAACTCCCTAAGAAAAAATTCCCAGGACCAGATGGATGTATATGTGAATTCTATCAAACATTTAAAGAACAATTAGCCCCAATGCTATATAAACTATTTGAAAAAATAGGGAATGAAGGAGTCCTATCAAACTCCTTTTATGACACAGACATAGTTCTGATAGTTAAACCAGGTAAGTTTTTAACTGAGAAAGAAAACTATAGACCAATCTCCTAAATAAATATTGATGCTAAAATCTTAAATAAAATATGAGAAAAAAGACTATAGAAAATCATCCCCAGGGTAATACAATATGATCAAGTAGTATTTATACCAGGAATACAGGGCTGGTATAATATTAGGAAAACTTTTAGTATAATTGACCATATTAATAATCAAATTAACAAGAACCATATGATCATCTCAATAGATACAAAAAAAGCATTTGATAACATACAACATCTATTCTTACTAAAAACACTTGAGTATAGGAATAAATGAACTTTTCCTTAAAATAGTGAGGAACATATATTTAAAACCGTCAGTATGCATCATATGCAATGGGGATAAACTGGAACCTTTCCCAGTAAGATCAGGAGTGAAACAAGGTTGCTCACTACCACCATTACTATTCAATATTATATTAGAAATGCTTGCCTCAGCAATAAGAGTCGAGAAAGAGATTAAATGAATTAGAGTAGTTAATGAGGAAATCAAACTATCATTCTTTGCAGATGATATACAACCCCAGAGATTCTAATAAAAACTTATTAGAAATAATTCACAACTTTAGCAAAGTTGCTGGATACAAAATAAATCCACATAAATCCTCAGCATTTTTATACATCACCAACAAAATCCAACAGCAAGAGATACAAAGAGAAATTCCATTCAAAACAACTTTCAAGAGTATAAAATATTTGGGGATCCATCCACCAAAGAAAAGCCAGGAATTATATGAGCAAAATTACAAAACACTTGCCACAAAAATAAAGTCAGATTTAAATAATTGGAAAGATATGAAGTGCTTTTGGATAGGCTGAACAAATATAATAAAGATGAAAATACTCCCTAAACTAATCTATTTATTTAGTGCTATACCAATCAGACTCCCAAAAGACTGTTTTAATGACCTAGAAAAAATGACAACAAAGTTCATATGGAAGAACAAAAGGTCGAGAATTTCAAGGGAATTAATGAAAAAAAAAAATCAAATGAAGGTGGCCTAGCTGTACCTGATCTAAAACTATATTATAAAGCAGAAGTCACCAAAATCATTTGGTATTGGCTAAGAAATAGACTAGTTGATCAGCAGAACAGGTTAGGTTCACGGACAAAATAGTGTGCAACTGTAGCAATTTAGTGTTTGACAAACCCAAAGATCCCAACTTTTCGGATAAGAATTCATTATTTGACAAAAACTGTTGGGAAAACTGGAAATTAGTATGGCAGAAATTAGATATGGACTTACACTTAACACCATATGTCAAGAGAAGATCATAATGGGTCCATGATTTAGGCATAAATAATGAGATTATAAATAGATTAGAGGAACATAGGATAGTTTACTTCTCAGACTTGTGGAGGAGGAAGGAATTTGTGACCAAAGGAGAACTAGAGATAATTATTGATCATAAAATAGAAAAAATTTATTACATCAAATTAAAAAGCTTTTGTACAAACAAAAATAATGCAAACAAGATTAGAAGGCAAGTAACAAATTGGGAAAATATTTTTATAGTTAAATGTTCTGATAAGGCCCTCATATCCAAAATTTATAGAGTACTGACTCTAATTTGTAAGAAATCAAACCATTTGATTTCTCCAATTGATAAATGGTCAAAGGATATGAACAGACAATTTTCAGATGATGAAATTGAAACTATTTCCACTCATATGAGTGTTGCAAATCACTATTGATCAGAGAAATGAAAATTAAAATAACTCTGAGATACCCCTACATACTTGTCAGATTGGCTAAGATGACAGGAAAAAATAATAATGAATGTTGGAGATGCTGTGGGAAAACTGGGACACTGATGCATTGTTGGTGGAGTTGTGAAAGAATCCAACCATTCAAACTGTGCATACCCTTTAATCCAACAGTGCTACTACTGGGCTTATATCCCAAAGAAATACTAATGAAGGGAAAGGGACCTGTATGTGCCAAAATGTTTGTGGTAGCCCTTTTTGTAGTGACTAGAAACTGGAAAATGAATGGATGCCCATCAATTGGAGAATAGTTGTCTAAATTTTAGTATATAAAGTTTATGGATTATTATTGCTCTGTAAGAAATAACCAGCAGGAGGAATACAGAGAGGCTTGGAGAGAGTTACATGAATTGATGCTGAGTGAAATGAGCAGAACCAGGATATGATTATACACTTCAATTATGATACTGTATGAAGATGTGTTCTGATTGAAGAGGATATCTTCAACATAAAAGAACTAATTCAGTTTCAGTTTACCAATGTTCAGAATCAGCTACACCCAGAGAAGGGAAACTGGGAATTGAGTGTAAACTGTTTGCACTATTGTCTTTACTTTTACTTTCTGAATCTAATTCTTACTGTGCAACAAGAAATTCGGTTTTACACACATATTTTTATCTAGGATACACTGTAACATATTTAACATGTATGGGATTGCCTGTCATCTAGGGTAGGGGGTAGAGGGAGGGATTGGAAAATTTGAAAAAGAAATGAGTACAAGGGATAATGTTGTTAAAAAATTACCCATGCATATATACTGTCAAAAATTATAATTATAAAATTAATAAAAATATAAAATGTATGACAAAAGATAAGCCCCTAATCCATGCCATGGTCCTTGGGGTCATGATCAGATATGACTGAATGTCTGATAAACAATAATAACAGCAACAATCATGGAGATAGTGTTGCCTTTGGTTTCAGAAGTCTTAGATTACATGCCAGTTACTCTGTGTGACTTTGGGCAAGTAATTTAGACTATACTCTTTTTCCTTATCCACAAAATGAAGGAGAAGACTGCAGATAATGTTGTATGCCTGTAGTCCCTGTTGCTTTGGTGGCTGAACCCTATGGATTGCTTGAGTTTGGACATTTTGAGCTTCAACAGGGATAAATTAAATTGGTGCCCACATAAATCTGTCAACAATATGGTGAACACTCAAGAACAGATGGATAACCACCAAATTGACTAAGGAAGATTGAATAGGTTCGGTTGAGAAAACAAATAGAGGAGGTTAACAAAGTTCCCACTATGGCCACTATATTACCATTCATTAAAAATATTTAAAAAGCATATGCATAGATAATTTTTCCCAACATTGATCCTTGCATAACCTTTTGTTGCAAAATTTCCCCTACTTTCCACCCAATCTCTCCCTTAGCTGGCAAGTGGTGAAATAAATGTTGAATATGGTGAAATAAGTTAGATCCAATATATGAATACATATTTATACAGTTATCTTGTTGCACAAGAAAAATCAGATCAAGAAAGAAGTAAAAGAAAAACTCAGGAAAAAATGCAAACAAATAACAGCAAAGAGAGCAAGAATGCTATTTCTGTGTTCCATACTTTGTTCCCATAGTTCTTTCTCTGGGTGTAATACTTTTTTCATCACTGCACTGGAACTGGTTAGAATCATCTCAATGTTGAAGGGAGTGATATCCATCAGAATGGATCATTATATAGTCTTCTTGTTGCCGGCAATAAGAATCTCCTGGTTCTGCTGGTTTCACTTGACATCAGTTTATTTTGGTCTCACCAAGCCTCCTTGAAATCATCTTGCTGGTCATTTCTTACAGAACAATAGTATTCCATAGCATTGATATACCATAATTTATTCAGTCATTGTCTAATTGATGTATATCCACTCAAATTCCAGTTTCTTGTCACTACAAAAAGGGCTGCCACAAACATTTTTGCTCATCTGGGTCCCATTCTTTCCTTCAGGATCTCTTTGGGATATAATCCCAGTATAAACACTGCTGGATCAAAAGGTATACACAGATTGATAACGTTTTGAGCATACTTCCAAACTGTTCTCCAGAGTGGTTGGATCAATTCCCAGTTTCACTACCAATGCATCAATGTCCCAGTTTTCCCACATCTCCAACATTTGTCATTACCATTTCCTGTCATCTTAGCCAATCTGACACATGTATAGTGGTATCTCAAATTTGTCTTAATTTGCATTTCTCTGATCAATAGTGATTTGGAGCACATTTTCATGTGACTGCAAATAGTTTCAATTGCTTCATCTGAAAATTGTTCATATCCTTTGACCATTTATCAATTGTAGAATCGCTTGATTTCATATAAATTAGAGTCAATTCTCTATATTTTGGAGATGAGGCCTTTATCAGAACCTTTAACTGTAAAAATGTTTTCCCAGTTTATTGTTTCCCATCTAATTTTGTCTTATTAATTTTATTTGTCCAAATCCTTTTTTAACTTAATATAATCAAAATTATCTATTATGATCAATAATAATCTCTAGTTCTTCTTTGGTCACAAATTCCTTTCTACTCCACAAATCTGAGAGATAAACTATCCTATGTTCTTCTAATTTGTTTATAACATTATTCTTTATGTCTAGATCATGAAACCATTTCAACCTTATATTAGTATATGGTGTTAGGTGTGGGTCTATGCCTACTTTCTGCCACACTATTTTTTAATTTTCACAGCAGTTCTTTTTTGAATAGTGAATTCTTACTCCAAAAGCTGCGGTGTTTGGGTTTGTCAAACACTAGTTTGCTTTAGTTATTGAACATTTTGTCCTGTGAACCTAACCTATTGTACCGATAAAATTATCTATTTCTTAGTTAGTGCCAAATGGTTTTGATGACCTTTACTTTATAATATAGTTTTAGATCTGGTACAGCTAGGCCACATTCATTTGCTTTTTACTTTACTTATTCCTTTGAAATTCCTGACATTTTTTTCTTCCAGAAGAATTTTGTTGTTATTTTTTCTAGATTAGTAAGATAGTTTCTGGGAGTTTAATTGGTACAGTACTAAATAAATATATTAGTTTAGATAGCATTGTCATCTTTATTATATTCACTCAACTTATCCAAGAGCACTTAATATTTTTCCAATTGTTTAGATATGACTTTATTTATGTGGGAAGTGTTTTGTAATTTGGATCATATAGTTCCTGACTTTGTCTTGGCAGATAAATTCCCAAATATTTTATATTATCAATAATTATTTTAAATGCAATTTCCCTTTGTATCTCTTGCTGTTGGATTTTGTTAGTGATATATAAGAATGCTGATGATTTATATGGATTTATTTTGGGTTTTTTTGCTAAAGTTGTAGATTATTTTAGTTGATTTTTAATTGATTCTCCGGGTTCTATATCATCATATCATCTGCAAAGAGTAATAATTTGGTTTCCTCATTAAATACTCTAATTTCTTTAATCTCTTTTTCTTCTCTTATTGCAAAGGCTAGCATTTCTAATACAATATTCAATATCAATGGTGATAGTGGGCAACCTTGTTTCACTCCGATCCTATTGGCAATGAATCTATTTTATCCCCATTACTTTTGATGCTTGCTGATGGTTTTAAATAGATGCTACTGACTATTTTTTTTTTGATGCTATGGACTATTTTAAGGAAAAGTCCATTTATTCCTATACTCTCTAATGTTTTTAATAGGAATTGGTGTTGGATTTTATCAAATGTTTTTTTCTGCATCTATTGAGATAATCATATGTTTTTTTTTTTTTTTTTTTTTTGTTAATTTAGTTGTTGATATAGTCAATTATGCTAATACTTTTCCTAATATTGAACCAGTCCTGCATTCCTGATAAAAATCCTATTTGGTTGTGGTGTATTATCCTGGGGATGATTGTCTGTAATCTCATTGCTAATATTTTATTTATTATTTTTGTATCAATATCCATTTAGCGAGATGAGTCTAAAATTTTCCTTCTTTGTTTTTTTTACTACCTGGGCTAGGTATCAGCACCATATCTGTGTCATGAAAGGAAATTGTAAGAGTCTGTCATTTCCTATTTTTTCAAATACATTATACAATATTGGAGTTAATTATTGTTTTTTATATGTATGGTAGAATTCATATGTAAATCCACCTAGTCCTGGGGATTTTTTCTTAGGGAGTTGATTGTTATATTTATTTTTCTAAAATGGGACTATTTAAGGAATTTGTTTCCTCCTCTGTTTCTCTGGACAATCTATATTTTTATAGATGTTCCTTCATTTCACTTAGGTTGTCAAATTGATTGGCATGAAGTGGCAAAGTAACTCCTGATAATTGCTCTAGTTTTTTCTTCTTTGGTAAATAGTTCTCCCTTTTCATTTTTGAGACTAACAATTTGACTTTCCCCTTTCCTTTTTCTAATCAAATTAACTAAAAGCTTATGTATTTTGTTGTTTTTTTTTTCACAAAACAACTCTTAGTTTTATTTATTAATTAAATAGTTTTTAACTTTCAATTTTATTGATTTTTCTTTTATTTTTATTTTTAGAATTTCAAGTTTGATATTTGGGGTATATAAATGTATATGTAAGTTTCCAATTTATTTTTGGTTTATTTCCCCCTAACCCTTTATTTATTAGGATTTTTACAAGGTGCTAAGTCACTGGAATGAATAGAGACAATAATTATCTACTTTAGCATGGTTTAGTATGATTGATTTATTCCTACAAGGAGATGTTATGGGCCAGAACTTGAAACAAGTCGCTTAGTTCACACCTTTAAAGGAGTTCATACCTTTAAAGGAGTTTACACCTTTAAAGGACTTTACACTTTTAAGAGAGCATAAATATGGAGTTGTGAAAGAATCCAGCCATTCTGGAGAGCAATCTGGAATTATGCCCAAAAAGTTATCAAACTGTGCATACCCTTTGACCCAGCAGCGCTACTACTGGGATTATATCCCAAAGAAATACTAAAGAGCGGAAAGAGACATATATGTGCCAAAATGTTTGTGGCAGCTCTTTTTGTTGTAGCTAGAAACTGGAAGATGAATGGATGTCCATCAGTTGGAGAATGGTTGGGTAAATTGTGGTATATGAAGGTTATGGAATATTATTGCTCGGTAAGAAATGACCAGCAGGAGGAATATAGAGAGGCCTGGAGAGACTTAAATCAACTGATGCTGAGTGAAATGAGCAGAACCAGAAGATCACTGTACACTTCAACAACAATACTGTATGGGGATGTATTCTGATGGAAGTGGAAATCTTCAACATAAAGAAGATCCAACTCACTTCCAGTTGATCAATGATGGACAGGGGTAGATGCACCCAGAGAAGAAACACTGGGAGGGGAATGAAAATTGTTAGCATAATATCTGTCTGCCCAGGTTGCAGTACCTTCGGATTCTAATGTTTATTGTGCAACAAGAAAATGATATTCGCACACATGTATTGTACCTAGACTATATTGTAACACATGTAAAATGTATGGTATTGCCTTCGTCGGGGGGAGGGAATAGAGGGAGGGGGGGTAATTTGGAAAAATGAATACAAGGGATAATATTATAAAAAAAATATATATATATATATAAAATAAAAAAAAATGCAAAAAAAAAAAAAAAAGAGAGCATAAATAAGGAAGAGTTCACAAGCTCACTCTTGGACTTTGGGAGATTCACAACTAGTATTGACTTTTGGGCGATTCACAATCCCACTCTTGGAGGAAGAATCAAGATTCATTCCAACTTCCATCTTTGTGCTGGCTGGAGACATTCAGACAAGAGCTCTTGGGAACCAAGGAGAGACATAGGCCTCTATTAAATCTAACCAGGCCCAAGAAAGGAGACAAGATTTGGAAGGAGAAAATAAAGGATTTGGATTTTAACTCCTGGCTGCATTTGGGATTGTTGAACTGAACCGAAACTAAAGCTGCTTCCAGAAGCTCCCCAAGAAACCTGCTCCAAGAGAATGATTATAATTTATTGATTGTAATTTTTATTACATCATGATCTGATAACAAAAATTGTCTATGATTTGTTGTTTCACCCATTCATTCATTAGGATGAGATTATATATTTTTTCCAATTTCTTTTTGTTCTATTTTCCCCTAGCCCTTTATTGAATGTAATTTTTATTACATCATGGGTCTGAAAAAATGCATTTATTATTTCTGCATTTGATTTTGAGGTCTTTATGTCCTAATATATGGTCAGTTTTTGTATAGGTTCCATGAATTGCCAAGAAGAATGTGTATTACTTTTTGTTTCCATTCAATTTTCTGCAGAGTTCTATTATATTTAGTTTTTCTATTATTCTATTTACCTCTTTAACTTCTTTTTTATTTGCTTTGTGGTTTGATTTATCTAGCTCTAAGAGAGCAAGGGTAAGATCTCCCATATATAGTTTTGCTGTCTATTTCTTCTTTCAACTCTCTTAATTTCTCCTTTAGGAATCTAAATGCTACATCACTTGTTGTATATAGGTTTAACATTGATATTGCTTCATTATATATGGTACTTTTTAGCAAAATCTAGTTTCCTTCCTCCTCTCTTTTAAGTAGATCAATTTTTGCTTTTGCTTCATCTGAGATCAAGGTGGCTGCCCCTACTTTTTTTTTTTTTTTTTTTTTTTTTTTTTTACTTAACTTGAAGCATGATAGATTCTGCTCCAGCCTTTTAACTTCATTTTGTGTGTCATTGTATTTTAAATGTGCTTCTTGTAAACAATATATTGTAGGATTCTGGCTTTTAATCCAGTCTGCTATCTGCTTATGTTTTATGGGATAATTCATCCAATTCACATTTACAGTTAAAACTATTAATTCTGTATTTTCTGCCATCTGATTAAACCCCAAATTATACTTTTCCCTTTCCCTTTTCCTCTTTCCCTCCTCCCCTGTATTTTACTTATAAGCAATACTTGCCCTAAGCAGTCCTCCCCCTTTAGAGACCTTCACCCTTTCTTATACCTTTCCCCTACTATTTATCTTTTCCTTTCTATTTAGCCTACGTTTTCCCCTCCAACTTTTCTATGAGATGAGAAATGTTTCTGGGTGGAAACCAAATTTATCTAATAT
Source organism: Sminthopsis crassicaudata (assembly GCF_048593235.1). Classification (NCBI taxonomy): domain Eukaryota; kingdom Metazoa; phylum Chordata; class Mammalia; order Dasyuromorphia; family Dasyuridae; genus Sminthopsis; species Sminthopsis crassicaudata. The sequence continues at coordinate 186,409,146 of NC_133618.1, forward strand.
TCCTTCTTCAGACTAAATCTGATGAGAGTAAAATTCACACTCTATTTGTCACCCTACCTTCCTTCCCTCAATTATAATACATACATACATACATATATATATATACATATATATATATACATATATATATATATATGTATATATATATATATGTATGTATGTATGTATTTGCCTCTTCCTGAGATGTAATTTCCTCATTTTACCTTCACTTTCCCTTTTTATCTGTTACAATCCCCTTTCCATCTCTAGTTTCTTTTTTATGTTATAATGGCAAATTCTGATTACACATGTACTCTCAGTGTATACCCATAATAGAAATACAGTTCTCAAGAGTTTGTTTTTTCTTTTTATCTTTTCATGCTTCTCTTGAGTTCTATATTTGAAGGTCAATTTTTTTGTTTAGCTCTGGTCTTATCATCAAACATAAATTGAATTCACCAGTTTCATTAAATGTCTATATTCTTCCCTGAAAGAAAATGCCCAGTTTAGCAGGGTAATTTACTCTTGGCTGCATTCCAAGTACTTTCAACTTTCATAATATTAGATTTCAACCCCTTCAATCCTTTAAAGAAGAAGCTGCTATGTACTGAGTAATCCTTATTGTGGCTCCTCAGTGTTTGAATTGTTTCTTTCTGGCTGCTTGTAATATTTTTCCTTAGTCCAATAGTTCTGAAATTTATTCACAATATTCCTTGGGGTTTTAATTTTGGGGTCTCTTTTAGGAGGTTTCTGGTGAATTCTTTCAATGGGCATTTTACCTTCTGATTCTATGATATTCAGGCAGTTCTCTTTGATGATTTCCTGAAAAATAGTGTCTAGGCTCTTTTTTCATCATGCATTTCAGAGAGTCCAATAATCTTTAGATTGTCTCTCCTAGATCTATTTTCTATGTTGATTGTTTTTTGTAATTAGGGATTTTACATTTTTTCCTATTTTTTTAATTTTTTTTTTTTTTTGGTTTTGCTTAACTGATTCTTCATGTCTCATAAAATCATTCATTTCTATTTGTTCAGTTCTGAATTTTAGTCAATTATTTACTTCATTTGCTTTTTTTTTAGTTCTTTTTGTATTTTCTTGGTTGAATTTTTAAATGAGTTGTTTTGTTCTATGGAATTTTTTTCCATTTCCCAAATTCTGTTTTTTAAGGAGTTATTTTCTTTTTCTATGACACAAATTTTGTTTTTCGGGGAGTTGCTTTCTTTTTTCCATTTTATCAAATCTATCTTTCAATGACATATGACTTTTCCAAATCCTCTTGCAAATTTTTCATTTCCTTTCCCCAATTTTCTGCTAGCTCTCTTTTAAGACCCTTTTTAATTTCTACTACAAAAGCCTTGTGTGATGGGGACCAAGCTATATTACCTTTGGGGGCTTCATCTGGAGACAATCTGCCTTTAGTCTCCTCAGAGTTTGAAATCTGTTCTTTGCCATTAAAGCTGTCTATCATCAGAGTCCTCTTTACTTTTTTACTCATCTTGTAAAAAATGTTAAGGTCTGCCTTTAGGATGGGAGAGGTTTTCCAAGTGTCTGTGGCTTCATTGGATCAGTGCTGATACACTCCCCATGATGGGTGGGCATGGACAGTTCCCTTGAGATTCTGGCATTTCAGGGCTCACTACTTATCTTTTTTTTTTTTTTTTTTTTTTACAACTTCTCTGCTGATCTACTGGCTTGAAACTAGAGTAGAATGGCCAACACTGATGTAGTTTCATAGATTCCTATGGATTCCTTCCCATAGATTCTTTGCCACAGGGAGTCTGTACCACTGTGTGGAGTCCACCCATCAAAGTCTGCACCACCCCGAGAAGACTGCACTGCCCTGGGACTTTGTGCTGTCTGTGTTTGTGTTTATACTCTGCAGCTTGAGTTGGTTTCCTCCCTCCTGTTTCCAATTGAAACAGATCTTTTCTGGTGATCTTCAAAATTATCTTCTGCTGATAATTTGTTTCACTCCCAATATTTGTGGGTTCTGCTGGTCCAGAGCTAATTCAGATGCTAGATTTCATAATTAGTGTGAGGGTTGTAGAGAAGGTCAGAAAGAAACATGCGTTGTATTCACCGTCTTGGCTCTGCCCCAAGAAGTCTATATGTCCACTTCTGACAACAATGGGAGACCTATTAGAAAAAAAAAAAAAAAAAAAAAAAAAAAAGAAGAGTTTGGATTAGATAACTTTAAAACCACCTTCAGCTCTAAATCTGTAATGCTAGGATGTAATGAGGAGAAGAAAATTGCCAGAACAATACCAAATAAGAATGAATGATTACAGGATATTACATTACTCAATATGAAAGCAGGAAAGGAGTGTACAGAGAGAAGGGAGGCTCAGAGGTTTCTCACTGATGATGATACAACATTTATTTAGGAAAAGAGAATCACATATTCTGATTGAAAAAGAATCTCAGAAATTACTTAGATCTTTTATTTTATGGATGGTGAAAATGAAAGCACAATATATTAAATGATATGCAAGGGGAACTTTGGTATTTCAACCAAGGTTTTCTAACTCTAAACCCAGTGATAACTTACTAGACTATGCTTCCTTGACTTTTTTTTTTTCCTGGTGTGGTCAGGTGAATTTCAAGGCATTTGTCTTGGTCAGGATTTGTAGTATGTTTATTTTTGCCTCTTTTGCACCTAACCCTACACTTACTATTTTTTATTAATAATTTTATTTACCAGATATATGCTGAATAATTTTACAACTTTGATAATTGCCAAAACTTTTGTCCTAATGTTTCCCCTCCTCCTACCCCCCCAGATGGCAGGTTGATGAATACATGTTAAATATGTTAAAGTATAAATTAAGTACAATATATGTATACATGTCCAAAGAGTTGTTTTGCTGTACAAAATGAATTGGATTTTGAAATAGTGTATAATTAGCCTGTGAATGAAATCCAAAATACAGGCAGACAAAAATAAAAGAATTGGGAAATCTTTATAGTGGTTCATAGTCATCAACCAGAGTTCTTTCACTGGGGGTAGCTGGTTCAGTTCATTACTGCTCTAGTGGAACTGATTTTGTTCATCTTCTTGTTGAAAATGGCCACATCCATCAGAATTGATCATCATATAGTATTATTGTTGAAGTATACAACGGTCTCCTGGTTCTATTCATTTCACTCAGCATCAGCTCATATAAGTGTCTCCAGGCCTTTCTGAAATCATCCTGTTGGCCATTTCTTACAGAACAATAATATTCCATAATATTCATATACCTCAATTTATTTAGCCATTCTCCAATTGACGGGCATCCACTTAGTTTCCAGTTTCCAGCTACTACAAAGAGGGCTGCCACAAATATTCTTGCACATACAGGTCCCTTTCCCTTCTTTAAGATCTCTTTGGGGTATAATCCCAGTAGTAAGACTGCTGGAAAAAAGGGCATTCACAGTTGGATAACTTTTTAAGCATAGTGCCAAATTGCTCTCAAGAATGGCTGGATGTATTGTCAATTCCACCAACAAAGTATCAGTGTCCCTGTTTTCCCACATCCCATCCAATATTACGCATTATCTTTCCCTATCATTCAAGCCAATCTGACAGGTGTGTAGTGGTATCTCAGAGTTGTCTTAATTTGCATTTCTCTGATTAATAATGTTGGATCATCTTTTCATATGGCTAGGAATAGTTTCAATTTCTTCAGCTGAGAATTGTCTGTTTATATCTTTTGACCATTCACCAATTGGAGAATGGCTTGATTTCTTATAAATTAGAGTCAATGCTCTACATAATTTGGAAATGAGGCCTTTATCGGAACCTTTGACTGTAAAATGTTTTTCCAGTTTATTGTTTCCCTTCTAATCTTATCTGCATTAGTTTAGTTTGTACAAAAACCTTCTACTTTGTGCAAAATTTTCTACTTTGTGATCAATAATGATCTCTACTTCTTTGGAAATAAATTCATTCCTATTCCACAGGTCTGAGAGGTAAACTATCCTCTGTTCCTCTAATTTATTTATAATCTCATTTTTATGACTAGGTAATGAACCCATTTTGACCTGTTTTTGTTGTATGGTGTTAAGTGTGGGCCAATGCTTAGTTTCTACCATATTAATTTCCAATTTTTTCAGCAATTTTTGTCAAACATTGAGTTCTTAACCCAAAAGCTGGGGTCCTTAGGTTTGTCAAACACTAGATTATTAAAGTTATTGATTATTTTATCCTTTGGACCTAACTTATTCCACTGATCAACTAGTCTATTTCTTAGCCAATACCAAATGGTTTTGGTAACCACTGTTTATAATATAATTTTAGATCTGGTACAGCTAGGCCACCTTCATTTGATTTTTTTTTCATTAATTCCCTTGAAATTCTTGACCTTTTGTTTTTCCATATCAACTTTGTTATTTTTTTCTAGGTCATTAAAATAGTTTTTTAGGAGTCTGATTGGTATAGCACTAAATAAATGTATTAGTTTAGGGAGTATTGTCATCTTTATTATATTTGCTAGCCCTATCCAAGACCATTTAATATTTTTCCAATTGGTTAGATCAGACTTAATTTGTGTGGAAAGTGTTTTGTAATTTTGCTCATATAGTTTCTGATTTTCCCTTGGCAGATATATTCCCAAATATTTTATATTATCAGTAGTTACTTTAAATGGAATTTCTCTTTGTAACACTAACTGTTGGATTTTGTTAGTGACATTTAAGAATTCTGATGATTTATGTGGGTTTATTTTGAATCCTGCAACTTTGCTAAAGATGTAAGTTATTTCTCATAGCTTTTTAGTAGAATCTTTGGCATTCTCCAAGTACACCATCATATCATCAGCAAAGAGTGATAATTTGGTTTCCTTATTACCTACTCTAATTGCTTTAATCTCTTTCTCCACTCTTATTGCCAAAGCTAACATTTCTAATACAATATTGAATAGTAATGGTGATAGTGGGCAACCTTGTTACACTCCTGATCTTAATGGGAAGGGTAGCAGTTTATCCCAATTATATATAATGCTTACTGATGGCTTTAAATAGATGCTACTGATCTTTTTAAGGAAAAGTCCATTTATTCCTATACTCTCAAGTGTTTTAATAGGAAGGAATATTGGATTTTATCAAATGCTTTTTCTGCATCTATTGAGAGGATCATGTAATTTTTGTTAATTTGCTTAGTAAAATGGCCAATTATACTGATAGTTTTCCTAATATTGAAGCAGCCCTGAATTCTTGATAAATATCCTACTTGATCATGATGTATGATCCTGGGGTTCATTTTCTGTAGTCTTTTTGCTAATATCTTATTTAAGATTTTAGCATCAATATTCATTAGGGTGATTGGTCTATAGTTTTCTTTTTCTGTTTTCAACCTACCTGGTTTGGGTATCATCAGAGGTCTGTGTCATAAAAGGAATTTGGTAGGATTCGTTGATTCCCTATTTTTTCAAATACTTTATATAACATTGGGGATAATTGTAGCGAGCTGTCGTCTCTAGAAGCTGCCGGATCACTCTCTGGGAAGAGATCTGCTGTGTCTACTCAAATCTCTCCGACAGATTCTTCTTCCTGTAACGAACCGTTGTCTCCAGGCAGTTGCTGTTAACTCTTGTCCAAAGAAGTGACTTCCCTTCCTGCAGAGAGCCCCGTCAAGCCTGATGCAATTCAGAGTCTTTCTTCTTGAATCCTGGCTCTGAATCTCCTCCAGCTCTTATCCTTCTCCAGGCCGATCTGCTCTCTGCGCCCAGTGCTGTCTCTTTTTATCCTCCCAGAGAATGGGCGTGGGATAATGCAAGGGCTTCTGGGAAGAACCACCCCAGCCAATGAGCTTGCCCCCTCTATCAAGTCAACCTGAGTTCTCACCTTGTAATTGTCCAGAAAACCTGAATTCTCACCTTGTCACCATCCAGACAACCTCAGTTCTCACTTAGTAATCCTAACATCTCCCCCTTTCTTTTGATTTAGAACATAGGACAGTCATGACCTTGAAACATAAATCCATCAATATGGGAAGTATTACAGATAATTACATAAATTACATAAGCACATAGTAACATAGTAACGTAACACATGCTAGAAGTATATAACATAATCATAAATTGAAAATTTATAAATGTCCATAAGTCCATTGTCCATTAGTCTCATCTTGTGTGAGGAAGTCCAATGATTCCTGCTGGTTTTTAAAGTTCTTTAACAGTCTTCTTATTATCCATGCTCTTTCAGTGTCAGATGTTTCTTAGATCTTCTCCTTTATTTTGAGGCCTTTCTCTTTTTCTGTCTCTCTCTGATGGACAAGGCGAATATGACTCGTTGGCACCCATCTGATTCCTTCTCCTGCTGAAGAAATACAAGCAAACCCTCTCTCCCAGGCAGTTAACCTATTTAATTTCTTTCTATTTACCACTTTCTAAATCTCTTCTCATCATCTGACAATTACATTGGAGTTGTTTGCACTGGGCACAGCCCTGTTGGTTTAAAAGGCCTGTATTCTCCCCAAGTGTAATCCATTTTTGCAATCTGATTGCCTTTTGACTGACTTATCAGGTAATCCCTTTCTGCCATGTGATTGCTTTTCTGCTGGTTGATTAAATCAGAGTCCTGGCCTTCTAAAGGCTCTTTGGGTGTAACATCAGCTGCCATCATGCCCCAAGTCTTTTTTGCCTGGGGCCCTGGACCTGGGCCCCTCATCCCATTTCCCTGAATTATTCTACACTCTGATGCCCAATGGAGTCCTCTGTTGCATTTTGGACATGGGGTTTTAGGTCTTCTTTTACCCTGTCTTCTCACTGTATCTCCATACCTACACTGAGCTCTTAGATGCCCAATTTTTCCACATTGAAAACATCGCCGAGTTTCTCTAGAAGGCCCTTGCCAGGAGGGACCCTGTCTTTCCACATTCATCATTGTCCGGGTGTAAAAAGCATTTGTTTCCACTGTAGCACAGCGTCTTATGATCTCCTCTAAAGGAGCATCTTTGTCTAATCCCCATATAATTCTTTTGCAAATCTCATTGGCATTTTCCTTAGCCAGATGTCTGGTCATTATTTCTGTAGCTGAATTTTCTCCAATAGTTCTTTTGACAGCAGTTTGCAAACGTCCCACAAAATCTGCAAAAGGTTCATTGGGACCTTGCTGTATTTTAGTGAAAGCCTCTCCATGATCTTTCTGTCCAGGAAGGACACCCCAAGCTTTTATTGCAGCCTTAGCAATTTGTTCATATATTGTCATGGTATAATGAATCTGTTCCGAATTCTCTCCATACTGACCTTCACCAGCTAAGTGCTCAAAAGTGAATTGTGTGTTAACTCCTATTTCCAAATTGCATCTGACTTGAATTTTACATAATTCATGAAATTCCGCAAGCCATAATAAATTTTCTCCAGGTTCCATACATGTCCTTGCTATGAGGGACCCTGTCTTTCCACATTCATCATTGTCCGGGTGTAAAAAGCATTTGTTCCCACTGTAGCACAGCGTCTTATGATCTCCTCTAAAGGAGCATCTTTGTCTAATCCCCATATAATTCTTTTGCAAATCTCATTGGCATTTTCCTTAGCCAGATGTCTGGTCATTATTTCTGTAGCTGAATTTTCTCCAATAGTTCTTTTGACAGCAGTTTGCAAACGTCCCACAAAATCTGCAAAAGGTTCATTGGGACCTTGCTGTATTTTAGTGAAAGCCTCTCCATGATCTTTCTGTCCAGGAAGGACACCCCAAGCTTTTATTGCAGCCTTAGCAATACGTCGGGCGCCAAAGTGCGAAGGTCTAGTCTAGCTCCTCTTGTCAGGATAAGCAAAAGTCCTTGCCCCACGTTGGGCGCCAAGTGTAGCGAGCTGTCGTCTCTAGAAGCTGCCGGATCACTCTCTGGGAAGAGATCTGCTGTGTCTACTCAAATCTCTCCGACAGATTCTTCTTCCTGTAACGAACCGTTGTCTCCAGGCAGTTGCTGTTAACTCTTGTCCAAAGAAGTGACTTCCCTTCCTGCAGAGAGCCCCGTCAAGCCTGATGCAATTCAGAGTCTTTCTTCTTGTCACCATCCAGACAACCTCAGTTCTCACTTAGTAATCCTAACAGATAATTGCTTTTTCTGAAATGGGACTATTTAAGCAATTTGCTTCCTCCTCTGTTAATGTGGGAAGCTAATACTTTTGGAGGTAGTCATCCATTTTACTTAGATCATCAAATTATTAACATAAAGTTGTGTAAAGTAACTCCTTATTATTGCTCTAGTTTCCTCTTCATTGGTGGAAAGTTCCCCCTTTTCATTTTTAAGACTAAGAATTTGATTTTCCTCTCTCCTTTTTCTAATCAGATTTATTAAAGGTTTATCTATTTTATTGTTTTTTTTTTCATAAAACCAAGTCTTAGTTTTATTTATTAGTTCAATAGTTTTTTTTTTTTTTTTTTACTTTCAATATCATTAATTTCTCTTTTTAATTTTAGAATTTCAAGTTTAGTATTTGATTGGGTGATTTTAATTTTTAAGTTTCAAGCCCAATTCATTGATCTTCTCTTTCTCTATTGTCTTCAGGTAAGCCTCTACAGATATAAAATTTCCCCTTATTACTGATTTATCTGCATCCCACAAATTTTGGTATGAAGTCTCATCATTGTCATTATCTTGAGTGAAATTATTAATTGTGTCTATAATTTGCTATTCCACCCGATCATTCTTTAAGATGAGAATATTTAGTTTCCAATTATTTTTTGCTCTATTTACCCCTAACTTTTTGTTGAATGTAGTTTTCATTGAATTGTGATCTGAAAAAGACAGCCTTTACCATTTCTGCCTTCCTGCATTTAATTTTGAGATCTTTGGTTCCGGCCAAGATGGCGGCGTGGAGGCAGACAGCTGCTTGAGCTCCTCGTTTTCTCTCAGAACTTACTTCATGACAAGCCTCTGACTTAATGCTTGACCCAGAAAGAAATCCACAAATTATCACCAAGAGAAGACATCCTTGAAAATCGCCAGAAAAGGTCTGTGTTTGCTCGGGGGAGGGTCAATCAGACTGGGCGCAGACTGAGGGCAGACAGCCAGAGCAAGACAGGCAGCTCACACAGCTCAGACCTGAGGGGGAGGGGTGTGATCTCTGCCGTTTCTGTGAAAGGGCTTTTGCCCCAGTGTGGATGCTCCGTCTTGGCAGCAAGCCAGGAGCGGTGGAGAGGGTGTAAACACCTGAGGTGAAGATTAAAACCCCAGAAAGCAGGCGTCTCTCAGAGCCTGGCCACCCCCAACCCCCACCTAGACTGACTCGGTGCGTTCTCGGAGCCTCAGAGCACAGACTCAGTACAGTCATTGCTGTTCTGTTAGTGGCTCTCTGCTGCCCTACCCCCGGTCTGTGGAGGAAGCCCATTAATACCATCCAGCCCCATCCCCCGCAAAACAGACCAATTGTTTCTCTTGTCAGTTTGTTTTCTTTGATTCCTGCTCTGACAAAATGAACAAAAAATTCAAAAGGGCTCTAACCATTGACAGCTTCTGTGTGGAGAGGGAGCAGACTTCAAATGCTGAGGAGACTAGGAACAGACTGTCCCCAGATGTATCCCCTGGGAGGGATATAAGCTGCTCCTCAATACAAAAGAACCTCATAGAGGAAATCAAAAAGGCTCTCACAAGAGAGCTGGAAGAGAAATGGGAAAAGGAAAGGGAAGCTTGGCAAGAGAGCCTGGAGAAGTCATCCCATGCATTCAAAGACAGAGTGGATAAAGAAATCAAATCATTGAGAAACAAGATTAGTGAGCTGGAAAAGGTAAACAACTCCAAGGAAAACAGGATTAGTGAGCTGGAAAAGGTAAACAACTCCAAGGAAAACAGGATTAGTGAGCTGGAAAAAGAAATCAGCTCTCTAAAAAATAAAATGGATAAAATGGAAAAAAATTCCATAGAAGATAAAAACTCAATTGGACAATTACAAAGAGATATAAAAAAAGTGAGTGAAGAAAATACATCATTGAAAATTAGACTGGAACAAGTGGAAATGAATGACTCAAGGAGAAACCAAGAGGGAGTCAAGCAAAACCAGAGAAATGAAACAATTGAAAAGACTGTCAAGTACCTTACCAGAAAGACAACAGACCTGGAAAACAGATCCAGGAGAGACAATTTGAGAATAATCGGACCCCCTGAAAAATGGGAGGAAAAAAAGAGCTTGGACACCATTTTCGAGGAAATTATCAAAGAGAACTGCCCAGACGTTTTGGAAACAGAGGGTAAAATAGACATTGAAAAAATTCATCGATCACCTACTAAAAGGGACCCTAAAATCAAAACGCCAAGAAATATAGTGGCCAAGTTCAAGAACCATCAGACAAAGGAAAAGATATTGGAAGCTGCTAGAAAAAAACAATTCAGATATGGAGGATCCACAATAAGGATGACACAGGATCTAGCAGCGTCCACATTAAAAGAACGCAGGGCCTGGAACATGATATTCCAAAAGGCTAAGGAACTTGGTATGCAGCCAAGAATAACTTACCCAGCAAGAATGAGCATCGTTTTCCAGGGAAGAAGATGGACACTTAACGAAATAAATGAATTCCATCTATTTTTGATGAAAAAACCAGACCTACATAAAAGGTTTGATCTTCAAATACAGAACTCAAGAGATTTCTAAAAAGGTAAAAAGAAATCTTGAGAACTATACTTCTGTCAAAAAAATATGTAAAGAACATATGTACAATTTGTCTTAGAAACTAGTGGTGGAAAGGAGATTATATCATAAAAAAGTGTAAAGTGGTGGTACTACATCTCATGAAGAGGCAAAGGTAACCTATTATATCAGAGAGAAAGAAAGGAGGGAGATGAACATAGCGTGTATCAATAGACATATTCGATTTATGGTGAAACTTCTTCCACTTCATTGAAAAGTGAAAGGGAAGGAGTAAGCTAAGGGGAAGGGAATACAGTAATTTCGAGGAAAAGGGGTAAAATAAGGGGAGGATCTTTAAGGTGGGGGAGGGATCCTAAAAAGGGAGGGCTGTGAAAAGCAAGTGGTGTTCACCAGTTTAATACTGGAGAGGAGGGTAAAAGGGAAGGAAAGGGGAAAAGCATAAGCAGGGGTTAATAGGATGGCAAGCAATATAGAATTAGTCCTTCTAACCATAAATGTGAATGGGGCAAACTGCCTCATAAAGAGGAAGCAGTTAGCAGACTGGATTAGAAGTCAGAATCCTACTATATGTTGTTTACAGGAAACACACCTGAAACAGGATGAGACATTCAAACTAAAAGTAAAAGGGTGTAACAGAATCTATTATGCTTCAGGCAAAACCAAAAAAGCAGGAGTAGCCATCCTCATCTCAGATCAAGCAAAAACAAAAATTGATCTAATTAAAAGAGATAAGGAAGGGCATTATATCCTGCTAAAGGGAAGCATCAATAGTGAAGCAGTATCAATATTAAACATGTATGCACCAAGTGGTGCAGCATCTAAATTCTTAAAAGAGAAATTAAGAGAGCTGCAAGAGGAAATAGATAGCAAAACTATAATAGCAGGAGATCTCAACCTTGCACTCTCAGAAATCAAACCACAAAATAAATAAGAAAGAAGTCAAAGAGGTAAATAGAATACTAGAAAAGTTTGATATGATAGATCTTTGGCGAAAGCTAAATGGAGACAGAAAGGAATATACTTTCTTCTCAGCAGTTCATGGAACCTATACAAAAATTGATCATATACTAGGGCATAAAAACCTCAAAATCAAATGCAGTAAGGCAGAAATAGTAAATGCATCCTTTTCAGACCATAATGCAATCAAAATAACATTTAATAAAAAGCCAGGGGAAAATAGACCAAAATATAATTGGAAACTAAATAATCTTATACTAAAGAATGATTGGGTAAAACAGCAAATCATAGACATAATTAATAACTTCACCCAAGAAAATGACAATAATGAGACATCATACCAAAATGTGTGGGATACAGCCAAAGCAGTAATAAGGGGAAGTTTTATATCTCTACAGGCCTACTTGCATAAAATAGAGAAAGAGAGGGCCAACGAATTGGGCTTACAACTAAAATTGCTAGAAAAGGAACAAATTAAAAATCCCCAGACAAACACAAAACTTGAAATTCAAAAAATAAAAGGTGAGATTAATAAAATTGAAAGTAAAAAAACTATTGAATTAATTAATAAAACTAAGAGTTGGCTCTATGAAAAAACCAACAAAATAGACAAACCCTTAGTAAACCTGATTAAAAAAAGGAAAGAGAAAAAGCAAATTGATAGTCTTGAAAATGAAAAGGGTGAACTCACCACTAATGAAGAGGAAATTAGAACAATAGTTAGGAGCTACTTTGCTCAACTTTATGCTGATAAATTCGATAACTTAAATGAAATGGAAGAATACCTTCAAAAATATAGCTTGCCCAGATTAACAGAGGAAGAAATAAGTAGTCTAAATAGTCCCATTTCAGAAAAAGAAATAGACCAAGCTATTAACCAACTTCCTAAGAAAAAGTCCCCAGGACCAGATGGATTTACAGGTGAATTCTACCAAACATTTAAAGAACAACTAACTCCAATGCTATATAAACTATTTGAAAAAACAGGGGATGAAGGAGTGCTACCAAACTCCTTTTATGACACAGACATGGTACTGATACCTAAACCAGGTAGATCGAAAACTGAGAAAGAAAACTATAGACCAATTTCCTTAATGAATATTGATGCTAAAATCTTAAATAAGATATTAGCAAATAGACTTCAGAAAATCATCCCCAGGATAATACACTATGACCAAGTGGGATTTATACCAGGAATGCAGGGCTGGTTTAATATTAGGAAAACTATTAGTATAATTGACCATATTAATAATCAAATTAATAAAAACCATATGATCATCTCAATAGATGCAGAAAAGGCATTTGATAAAATCCAACATCCATTCCTACTAAAAACGCTTGAGAGTATAGGAATAAATGGACTATTTCTTAAAATAATAAGGAGCATATATTTAAAACCTTCAGTAAACATCATATGTAATGGTGATAAACTAGAACCTTTCCCTGTAAGATCAGGAGTGAAACAAGGTTGCCCACTATCACCAATACTATTCAATATAGTACTAGAAACTCTAGCCTTGGCAATAAGAGCCGAGAAAGAGATCCAAGGAATTAGAGTAGGAAATGAAGAAATCAAATTGTCACTTTTCGCAGATGACATGATGGTATACTTAGAGAACCCCAAAGACTCTGCTAAAAAGCTATTAGAAATAATTCAGAATTTTAGCAAAGTCGCAGGATACAAAATAAATCCACATAAATCCTCAGGATTTTTATACATTACCAACACAATCCAACAGCAAGAAATACAAAGAGAAATTCCATTCAAAATAACAGTCGATAGTATAAAGTATTTGGGAATCCATCTACCAAAGAAAAGTCATGAATTATATGAGAAAAATTACAAAACACTTGCCACAAAAATAAAGTCAGATTTAAATAATTGGAAAGACATTCAGTGCTCTTGGATAGGCTGAGCGAATATAATAAAGATGACAATACTCCCCAACCTAATCTATTTATTTAGTGCTATACCAATCAGACTCCCAAGAAACTATTTTAATGACCTAGAAAAAATAACAACAAAATTCATATGGAAGAATAAAAGGTCGAGAATTGCAAGCGAACTAATGAAAAAAAAGTCAGAGGAAGGTGGTCTAAGTGTACCTGATTTAAAGCTATATTACAAAGCAACAGTCACCAAAACCATTTGGTATTTGCTAAGAAATAGACTAGTTGATCAGTGGCATAGGTTAGGTTCACAGGGCAAGATAATGAATAAAAATAGCAATCTAATCTTTGACAAACCCAAAGATCCCAAATTTTGGGATAAGAATTCATTATTTGACAAAAACTGCTGGGAAAACTGGAAATTAATATGGCAGAAACGAGGCATGGACCCACATTTAACACCACATACTAAGATTAGATCAAAATGGGTCCAAGATTTAGGCATAAAGAACGAAATCATAAATAAATTGGAGGAACATGGGATGGTTTACCTCTCAGACTTGTGGAGGAGGAAGGAGTTTGTGTCCAAGGGAGAACTAGAGACCATTATTGATCACAAAATAGAACATTTTGATTACACCAAATTAAAAAGTTTCTGCACAAACAAAACTAATTCAAACAAGATTAGAAGGGAAGTAACAAATTGGGAAAAATTTTTTACAGTTAAAGGTTCTGATAAAGGCCTCATCTCCAAAATATACAGATAATTGACTTTAATTTATAAGAAATCAAGCCATTCTCCAATTGATAAATGGTCAAAGGATATGAACAGACAATTTTCAGATGATGAAATTAAAACTATTTCCACTCATATGAAAGAGTGTTCCAAATCACTATTGATCAGAGAAATGCAAATTAAGACAACTCTGAGGTATCATTACACACCTGTCAGATTGGCTAAGATGACAGGAAAAAATAACGATGAATGTTGGAGGGGCTGTGGGAAAACTGGGACACTGATGCATTGTTGGTGGAGTTGTGAAAGAATCCAACCATTCTGGAGAGCAATCTGGAATTATGCCCAAAAAGTTATCAAAATGTGCATACCCTTTGACCCAGCCATACTACTACTGGGCTTATACCCCAAGGAACTACTAAAGAAGGGAAAGGGTCCTGTATTTGCCAAAATGTTTGTGGCAGCCCTTTTCATAGTGGCTAGAAGCTGGAAGATGAATGGATGTCCATCAATTGGAGAATGGTTGGGTAAACTATGGTATATGAATGTTATGGAATATTATTGTTCTATAAGAAATGACCAACAGGAGAAATACAGAGAGGCTTGGAGAGACTTACATCAACTGATGCTGAGTGAAACGAGCAGAACCAGAAGATCATTATACACTTCAACAATGATACTGTACGAGGATGTATGCTGATGGAAGTGGATTTCTTCAACATAGAGAAGAGCTAATCCAATTCCAATTGATTAATGATGCACAGAACCAGCTACATCCAGAAAAGGAACACTGGGAAATGAATGTAAACTGTTATTTTTACCTTCTGAATCCAATTCTTCCTGTGCAACAAAAAATTCGGTTCTACACACATATATTGTATCTAGAATATACTGTAATATATTTAACATATATAAGACTGCTTGCCATCAGGGGGAGGGGGTTGGGGGAGGAAGGGAAAAAATCTGAATAGAAGTAAGTGCAAGGGATAATGTTGTAAAAAAATTACCCATGCATATGTACTGTCAAAAAATGTTATAATTATAAAATAAAATAAAAATTAAAAAAATTTTTTGAGATCTTTATGTCCTAATACATGGTCAATTTTTGTATATGTTCCTTGAACTGCTAATTTTGTCATCTATTTCTTCTTTCAACTCTCTTCTCCTTTAGGAAGTTATATGCTATACTACTTGGTGCATATATGTTTAGTAGTGATATGGCTTCATTGTCTATTGTAATGTTCTGTTGTCTCCAGAAACTGACAATCTCTGTCTCAACTGCCGCCAACTCTGACCTAGAGTAGACTTCTTTCCTTGGTTAATGTTGCTTCTTTTATTCTCCCAGAGAATGGGCGTGGAATAACTCAAAGGCTTCTGGGAAAAAATACTTCAACCAATGAACTTGCTCCTCTTAAGCATGTAAGCTCCTCCCCAGAAGTTCAAAGGAGTAAAATTCCCCTTAAAGGGCAGAACCAGAGAATTGTTAAGTAGCAACTTAGCATTTAGTAAGAACCTAACAGTCTATGCTACCCTTTAGCAAGATATAGTTTCCTTCCTTATCTCTTTTGATTAGATCAATTTTTGCTTTTTCTTGATCTGAGATAAGGATGGCTACCCCTGCTTTTTTGACTTCACTTGAAGCATAATAAATTCTGCTCCAGTTTTTTACCTTTACTCTGAATGTATCTCCCTGCTTTAAATGTGTTTCTTGTAAACAATATATTATATAGTTCTGACTTTTGATCCAGTCTGCTTTCTGTCTCCATTTAATGGGAGAGTTCATTCCATTCACATTTACAGTTAAAATTACTAATTCTGTATTTGCTGACATCATATTATCCCCAGATTATGCTTTTTCCCCTCTTATCCCCCCTGAACACCTTCCCCAGTATTAAACTTATGATCCCCACATCATGCAGCCCTCCCTCTTTAGTATCCCTCCCTCTTCCCTCTAAATCCTTTTCCCTTTCTTGTATCCTTCCCTTATTGCTCTTTTCCTTTTCCTTCTTCCTCCCCTCCTTTTTAATGAGGTGAGAGATAATTATCTGTAAAACAAATATGTCAATTATTTTCTCTTTGACCCAATTCTGATGAGAGTAAGATTCACACAATGTTCCTCTCCCTCTCTAAGTTCTCTCAGATATGATACATCTTCTTTGCCTCTTCGTGGGATGTAGTTTCCCTCTTTTTATCTCCTGTTTTCCCTTTTTCTGACACTATCCCCTTTCCAATTCTACTTCCCTTTTTTATTTTTTGTTATATCAGTAAAATCAAATTTAATGTATATCCACAATAGAAATACAGTTCTCAAGAGTTCCTTTACCTTTTTATGCTTCTCTTGAGTCCTATGATTGGAGATCAATTTTTTTGTTTAGATCTATTTTTTTTTTCCTTAGAAACATATGGAATTCATCTGTTTCATTAAGTGCCCATCTTCTTCCATGGAAGAAAATGCTAAACTTATATCCCAAGGAAATACTAAAGAAGGGAAAGTGACCTGTATGTGCCAAAATGTTTGTGGCAGCCCTTTTTGTAGTGGCTAGAAAATGGAAGATGAATGGATGCCCATCAATTAGAGAATGGTTGGGTAAATTATGGTATATGAATGTTATGGAATATTATTGTTCTGTAAGAAATGACCAACAGGATGAATACAGAGAGGGTTGGATAGACTTACATCAACTGATACTGAGTGAAATGAGTAGAACTAGGAGATCATTATACACTTCAATAACAATATTATGAGGAAGTATTCTGATGGAAGTGGATATCTTCAACATAGAGAAGAGCTAATCCAATTCCAAATGATCAATGATTGACAGAATCAGCTACACCCAGAGAAGAACCACTGGGAAATGAGTGTAAACAGTTAGCATTTTTTTTGTTTTTCTCCCCAGGTTATTTTTACCTTCCGAATCCAATTCTTCCTTTGCAACAACAACAACAAAATTCGGTTCTGTACATATATATTGTACCGAGGATATACTATAACATATTTAATATGTATGGGAATGCCTGCCATCTAGGGGAGGGGATGGAGGGAAGGAGGGGAAAAATTCGGAACAGAACGGAGTACAAGGGATAATGTTGTAAAAAAATTACCTATACACATGTACTGTCAAAAAATGGTATAATTGTAATATTAATTTAAAAATTAAAAAAATAGAGATATAAATTTCTTCTAAGTACTGTTTTGGTTACATCCCATAGATTTTGGTATATTGTCTCATTATTGCCATTCTCTTTAATGAAGTTATCACTTGTTTATGTGACTTGTTATTTGATTCATTCATCCTTTATTTCTAGATTATTTAATTTCTTATTAATTTTTGGTCTATTTTTCCATGTCACTTTATTCCACAATTTTTTTTATTGCAACGTGATCATGAGTGCATGAATTTCTGTATTTGATTGTGTAGTTATTATGCCCTAGTATATGGTCTTTTTCTGTGTACATATAGAGAAATGTATATTCTTTATTATATAATTCTGTTCATCTCCTTAATGTCTTTCTTGGTGTGTGTGTGTGTGTGTGTGTGTGTGTGTGTGTGTGTGTCTGTGGGTCTCTGTGTGTGTGTGTGATTAAATATTTCTTATTCTGAAAGTGGGAGGTTGAGATTCCCCCACTATTATGGTTTTCCTTTTTCTTCCTGCAAATCACTTAACTTTTAAGAATTTGGATACTATACAAGTTGGTACATTTATGTTTAATATTGAAATTACTTCATTTACTATCATAGCCATTTGCAAGATGCTATTTCCTTCCTTCTCTCCTTTAATTAAAACTATTTTTACTTTTGCTTGATTTGATGTCAGGATTTCTACCTTAATGTATATATATATATACAAATAAAGGTAAGAAAGTGAAGCAGAATGTATATATATATATATATATATATATATATATATATACATTCTGCTTCACTTTCTTACCTTTATTTTGTGGGTATCTTACTGCTTGAAATGTGTTTCCTATAAACAACAAATTTTAGGGTTCTGACTTTTAATCCACTCTACTATCCACTTCAATTTGGTACTATGCCCAAAGAGCAATCAAACTGTGCATACTCTTTGATTCAACAGTATTTCTACTGGGCTTATATCCCAAAGAGATCTTAAAGAAGGGAAATTTTGCCACATGTACAAAAATGTTGATAGCAGTCCTTTGATATTATGATTTTTATATGATTATATGATGATCAATTCTGATGGACATGGCTCTTTTCAACAATGCGATGATTCAGTCCAGTTCCAATGTACTGCTCTTGAGATGAAGAGAGCCATCCACACTCAAAGAGAGGGCTGTGGAAACTGATTATGGATCACAACATAGTATGTCCACTATTTTTTTTATTTTTATTTTTTGATATTTGCATGCTTTTTATTTTCTCTCTCATTTTTTTTTCTTTTTGAGTTGATTTTTCTTTTGCAGCAAGATAATTGTATAAATATGTATGTATATATTGGATTTAACACATGTTTTTACCATGTTTAACATATATTGGATTACATGCCGTCTAAAGGAGAGAGTGGGCAGAAGGGTAGAAAATTAGAACACAAGTGTTTGCAAGGATCAATGTTGGAAAATTATCCATGCTTCTGTTTTGAGTATAAAAAAAGCTTTTTAAAAAGAAGCAATTCATTTCAATATTACTAGAGACATTTTCTAGCTGGTTGATCCCTGGAGAGTCACTTTACTTTTTCAGATTTTACATGGTGATAATGGTGAAAATAATAGCATTTATCTTTCAAAATTCTAAAAACTAAATGAGAACACATACATAAAACACTTTGAGACTATAAAGGAATACATAGATGGTAATTATTAGTATCACATTTGTCCTTATTTCTTTCTCTCAAACCATAATTATTTATTGAATATCTAATATATAAAACTTTGTCATTTCCCACAATTATTTTCTTTCATATAACTCTCATATTCAGTCAGTTGTCAAGCCTTGTCCGTTCTTCTGAATTTTTTTTGCTGATTATCCTTTATTTATTTTCACCATCAATAACTTATTTCAAGTCCTCATTATCCCTTAACCAAATTATTGCAATAATTACCAAACAGATACTCATGCCATTAGTTTCTTATGCTTCAAATCAAATCTTACTTTTTCTGATACATTGATATTATTTTATCATTCATCTTCCTACTTTCTTTTATTACTTATTAAATATCACATCATGGTTTCCAAAGGAATATTTAATATTTCTGCCATTATGCATATATTTGAGTTCTTGATTCCTTAAATTGTAAATTTAAGTTTTACAATATTGGAGAAAAACTAAATTCTTGTTATTTGTATTTTCTTTACAATTTGTTTCTACTTCCTCTAACTAGAAAAAAAAAATAACTTATAGATTTTCCTTGTTGAGGTGAATAAAAGTATGGGTGTATTGGTTTCATTTTTTTATCTAAAGGTAAAATGAAAAATAACATGGGACAATTGTTCATAATTTTAGGAAAGCCCAATTCTAAACAGTTTAAACTAAAGATGAGAACAGAATATGATCATTATACTTTTAGCTGTTAATAAATAGGAATGTAGTTATTACACAGAAATAAGAGTAATAAATGAATTCAATGAAAACAATATGTTGGTTAAGTTAAAAGTATTGGTAATGCTTTCATTCAAAGTCTTAAGGATTAGCTTTTTATATGTAATCATTAAGGAACTCAAGTTGAGTAACCTGAGAAATAGCCCCTGAGCCAATTGCAAGGGCAATTTTCATATCTTTTAAGGGAAACTTCCCAGGAGACTCAAGTAGTTATCTCCTTCCATCATCATATCCAGTAACCATGAAGATGAACTTAAAGAAGATATTTGCTATATAATATGTATGTGGAAATATCTGTTGACAGAAAGAGCAGAGTTCTACTGAATTCCTAATAAAGAAAACACAAAACAAAACAAAAACACTCCAAACCAAATCAACTTGAACAAAAATGTTTTAGTGTTATGATGAATGAACAAAAGGGAGGCTTAAATATGCTGGAAAAGATGATTTATGTCTAAAATATAAAACAGATCAAAGGCATGTGGATTATTCTGAAACTATATATTATGAAAGTTTCATTAGAAAAGAAAAGTATCCTAGAAAATTGGCATTGGTCATATTTTCACAGACAGTAAATGACTGGAGTGGTGCATGAGTCATTTTAAAAATCAACTACTTGCAGAGAGTGGTCATGAAGTGATTGAAGAAAAAAATCATATCAAATTGGGGGAAAAAATTAAGATTATTGTACCTAAATTCTGCATGAAGCTCTAACAGTTTCAACCTATCCTATTTAAATAAGTAATAGAATGAAAAAAATTGAAAGTGGGAAAAATTATAGGTCATAAGGAAAAAAAAACCCTGACTATTCAACAGAAATGTTAAATTAATGTTGCAGTATGGGAGCCACCTGCCAGTGGATGCTGAAGGTCTAACTCAAAGCTGTAGAATGGATCTCTTCATGTGAGAGGATAATAATGACAGAAGAATGACAGGCAGTTGTGTTCTCTGACCTCTCTCCTCTTCCCTGATGGCCCTAATTTAATTCCATCCCCAATCCACAAGGAATACCTGCATTACCAAAAGCTGCTTTGTAACATCTTCCAGTTTTATGATCCACAGCTTTGGAGGCTTTCAGAGAATTGACTTGCTCCTTCAGTCAGGCATAGTCCTTAACAAATCAATATGAAACAATCACCATAAATAGGAATCTGAATGGGCCAACAAACTGTGTCAGAAAACATCTGTGTTTGCCAGGAAGCAAAACATTTACAATACAATGTCATTTTATTTTTAAAAAGCTCCACAAGCTGAAAGACTTCTACTATTGTTTGATCAGCCTTAGAGCTGTGTGGGAGTGTTCAGGGAGGCACCTCATGCCAGTTACCCACCCCTTTTTTTAAAGGATGCTTATTCTCTTTTGGTGTCCACCTGTCATTCCACTTTCATCTGGGGCTTCAAATAGATATAGAATTCTCAGAGACCAAACAATGGTAAAACCATCTCCACAAACTAGCATATTTCAAATCATTTAATAAGTTGTGTGAGAAGAATGTCCATTTCAAACATTGTGAATATTTCCCTCAATGGAATGTTAAGAATAATTTGTTCCAATATCCACAAAGATGGCTAAAGCATATGTTGTGTAACTGTTAGAGCTGGTAAGATATCAGGCACTATTGGCATCCATTGCATCCCAGCCCATTGTCACTAATTTTGACTTTTTATCTTGCCACTGGACTTCAATGAGTCTGATAGACTGAGGCTGATCATACTATGCAATTCTGCCTTATTTAAATCCAATTCACACACAAATCAAGACATCACCTCGTGATGTCACTGGTCCTTTGAAAACAGAAGATGAACCACAACACCACTCCTTCTACTTACAGCCGGTGGTTTCTGTGACTTCAGATTAATAGCATCCTGAAACTTTAACATGTTAGCTAGGTGATTGTATTAGTGAATATAGTCCTTAGAATTAGGAAGGTATGTTGAAATCTTGCATCAGATTCTTATTAGTCATTTAACTTTTCTGAGCTTTCATTTTTTCATCATTAAATTGATACAATAAAAGGACCCAACTCCTAGGCTTATTGTGAGGTTCAAATGAGATGTTATGTCTAAGTATTCTGTGAAGCTCAAAGTATTGCTATTTTTAACTACTAACTACATATTTCAAATAATAAAAAGAATTGTGTTAAATATTATCTATAGTCTACCTCTCTTCCCCAAAAAAGTTATGCATGTGACACATGAAAGTTTAATTTTGTATTATTCATATTTTCTTCATCATTTCTTAAGGTAAAACAGTCAACACATCAAATAAGCCTTAATTGGTAACATTTAGGATTTTTGAATTGTAAATGCTTACATAAAAATTTTAACAATCATCTCCTATTTAAATTGGCACTAATACATTCTAATATATTACATCTTCTGATGTTTCCTAATAGGAAACATTAACAGATAGCCCAGGGTGCTTGGGATATAGCAGAGCCTGGTGTGAAGTGACATAATAAAGCTATCTATGAATCAAAAGTGGAAGAATTGTACACAGCTTTCTGTGCCGCAACTAGCTGATGTCATAAACCAAGGGATGGTTTATCAGTTTGCATGTAGTCAGTATTGCAGAGATAGATGATGTATAATCACTCCTCACAGTTATAGTTCCATATCCAGATATAGATTGCTATCCAAGCTGTTATAAATAACACCAGCATATGTGTTTTTAGATCCAGATGTTGATCACCTACAAAAGAATATATTCATAATCTCACTGAGATGTGTCTAGGGATTGCTCACATATTTTGAATTGCATCTTTATTGTCAAACAAAAAGGAGCAAGTTTCAAAACTAACTTGTTTGCATAGCATTGATGTTAGATATAGTTGTAACCTAGAGGAACAGTGAATTTTTCTTTCTGAAATAAATGTTTTCCTTTTAATATTCTCTGCAATCAATTAACCAAGATATAGTGGGGTATAGCATTTTTTCTTTGTATAATTTAAAATATTTGTACATTAGGTGTAAATGGCAGAAAGATAATGTAATTCTTATTTTGTTTTTAAACTTTATTGTTGTTCTTTTCCCATCAAAAAGATACAGTGTTTCAAAACTTTAACAAAAAAAGTTTAAGAGAGGTGGAGCCAAGATTGCAGAGAGTAGACAAGTTTTTATCTGAGAAATTTCTGGCAGCACTCAGATCAACATTAGGTCAAGCCTCTGAACTGGTATTGGAGTGACAAAATCTACAAATATTTGGAGTATAACAAATTTCAAGCAGGAGATATTTTGGAAGAACTTCAAAAAGGGTCTATTTCAATCAGGCAAGGGCAGAGGGAGGTGACCAAGAGGAGGCACAATGCAGAGACCCAGGGCAGTATGGCATCTTGTGCACTAGGCAATCTGCTGGGAAACTTTTATCTAAAATACAGCAGCATTGTCTACCATTTTTGATTACAAGCCAGTAGATGAGCAGATTAGCTGTGATGCAGTCAATAGAAATACAAAAAACAAATAGTAAGCCTCTCAATCCCAGAATAACTCAGGACCTGGTCATATCCACCCAGAGCCAGAAGGATATCAGCAGCACTGGCCCACAGTAGTATAAAGCCTCTGACACCAGTACAGGAAGCTTGAGAAAATATCCCATTTGCCCTAAGAACAGACCTCAACCTTAAAAAAAGATGAGCAATAAAATAAAAAGAACTCTTACCATAGATAGTTTTTCTAGACAAAGAGAAGAACACACCTCAAACCTTGAGAATCCTAAATGCAAATTATCTCCAAATGAAGGGTGATATGAGTTGCTCTCCATCTCATGAGGCTCTTTTGGAAGAACTCAAAAATGATCTTAAAAGTTAAAAGAAAAATGAGGGAAGGAAATGAGAGCTTTGCAAGACAGTTTGGAAAAGGAAACACAGAAATAATCTAAATAAAACATTCCTTAAAATGGAATGGAAAAAGCACTTAACTCTTTTCAAAAAAACTTTGATGAAATCAAAAAAGCAAATAAATCCTTTTAAAATAGAATTGAAAAAGAAACTAATTTGTTAAAAAAAATTGAATTTGTGAAATGGAAAAAAAAATCAAATAACAAAAAAAGCTCATTTAAAAGTTCAATTGGCCAAGTGCAAAAGGAGATTAACAAGTCTAATTCAAGAAAATAATTCATTAAAAATTAGGATTGAAAAAATGGAAGAGAATGACTCAATAAGACTTCAAGAATTAATGAAACAAAACCAAAAAAACCTAAAAAGTAGAAGAAAATATAAAATACCTCAATGGAAAAACATACAACCTTAAAAATCATTCCAGGAGAGATAAACTAAGAATAATTGGATGACCTGAAAACTGTAATGAGTAAAAGAGCCTAGATATCATCTTTCAGGAAATCATCAGGGCAAACTGCCAGATGTCCTAGAACCAGAGTGTAAAATAGCCATTGAAAGAATTTACTAATCACCTCCTATAAGAGACCGCAAGATGACAATTCCAAGGAACATCATAGCTAAAATTCAGAAATATCAGATCAAGGAGAAATACTGCCACGAGTCAGAAAGAAAGAATTCAAATATGGTGAAACCCCAATCAGAATTACTCAGGATCTAGATGCTTTTACTTTAAAGGATCAAAAGGCATTGAATATGATATTCTGAAGGGTAAAGGAACTTGTACTGCAGCCAAGAATTAACTACCCAGCAAAAGTAAATATTATCTTTCAGGAAAAAAGATGCACATTCAATGAAGCAGTTGAATTTCATTTATTTCTGATGAAAAGTCCAGAGCTGAATTGAAAGTTTGATCTTCAAATATAAAATTCAGGAGAAGTATAAAAAAGCAAAAAGGTAAGAAAAAAAGCCTTACTTTTAAAAATTAAAAAGTTTATATCTATATATGGGAAAATAATATGTTTAACTCTTGGGATATGTATGACTGTTATGCATATACTTAGAGGGAGCAGGTATAATTGATTTTATTGTAATGATATAAAGGAACTAGAGGAGAAATAATGGAGATTCTACTGGAAGAAGATGAAAATGACGTTAAAATGGAGTGAATTGCATCTCATGAAGAGAAAAAAAATGGCCTATTATAATTGAGGGAAAGAAAGGAGGGGGATGAACATTATGTGAATCTTACTCTCATCAGATTTGGCTCAAAAAGAAAATATCAGACATTTAGTTTCACAGAAAAACTTGTCTCACCCTAAAGGGAAGTCAGAGAGGAAGGGGAAAAGAAAGTAGGAGTCTAAAAGAAGGGAGAGTAAAAGTAGAAGGGGAAAAAGATAAAAAAGGGGGAGCAGTTGTAAAAGGGGAAGGCTGTTTGAGGGAAGTTGTATTTGGGGGCAAAATAATGGGGAAAAGGAAAAAGAAGGAAAGGGTTTGTTTGCTTGATTTTCTTTTCTTTCTCATTTGTTTTGATCTGATTTTTTTTATGCAGCCTGATAATTGTGGACATATGTAAGGAAGAATTATAAATATTTAACATGTATTAAATTACTTGTCATCTAGGGGAAGTGAGTGGAGGGAAGGAAGCAAAGAAATTTCAAACACAAGGTTTTGCAAAAGTGAATGTTGAAATTACCCATGCATATGTTGTGAATATATTGTATTAATGTGGTTAATAAATTTTTAAAGTTTATTCAAAAAGAACTTATATAATCTTGATTTAAATCTGATTTCAATGCCTGTTCAATATAAAAGGGAGAAAGGTTAAAATCATAAAAGAACAACTATATTTAGCATAAAAAGGATTTTTAAAATCTAGGTTAACTTAAAAAGTTATAGTTACAATTAATTGCATCTTTGAAGTTCTATTGTGAAAAAGGAACCATGACCTAAGAAATGGAGAATAAATTTCAAAGTTAAGATTCAGGTTCATCTCACCTCCTTATCTGAACCATGACAAATTACTGCTAATTTCTAAAATAAGTGGCAGAACTGTTCTCAATACTAAATGGATAGAAATATGATATTTGCTAAATCTTCCATAAAAATAAGAAAATTCAGGTCCATTCAAAATAGAAAGAAAGTACAGATTAAAATGTACTGACATTCTTTGGCACTATTTCTTCATAAATGATGCAGTATAGTATTTTGTATTTTTTTTTAAAATATAGATCAAAGCTATTTTAGCCATACATACACACTCTATCCATTCATCCTTTCTTTCCCAAGAAACATGGATCATTTGGATATATCCTTATTACTAATAATGCTTAAAAATCTAAGATAGATTTCCCCAATACAGTATGTTAACAAACATTAAGTGTATGGCTTTCCATGGGAATTATAGGACAGAAAAGAGGTGGAAGCAAATCAAGATGTCATAACATTTTCTTATTCACTGAAATATTACAGAATAATTTATGTGCCTGTCAAGATGAGATTTATAATAAAAACAGTCTGAGTTTATACAATTAATCACCTTTTATAGGTATTTATGCCTTAGCTATAAATCTCTAACTATTTTAATTGGTAGCTATTAAAGATGCATTATTTAAGGAAGATGGCAGGCCATAGGGAAATGCTTTCCTGAAAAAATTGTATTTAAATTGATAGAACTGATTTTGCTTTAGAGTACCTAAAAGTGGGGGAATTAGAACCCTGTCAAAATTTAAGAAGCAAAGTAAAAGTAGTTTAATTTTTTTTTATTCATTTTTCCAAATTATCCCCTCCCTCCTTCCACTCCCTCCCCCCGATGACAGGTAATCCCATACATTTTACATGTGTTACAATATAACCTAGATAAATTTTAAGTGTGTAAATACCATTTTCTTGTTGCACATTAATTATTAGCTTCCCAAGGTATAAGTAACCTGGGTAGATAGACAGTAGTGCTAACAATTTACATTCACTTCCCAGTGTTCCTTCTCTGGGTGTAGTTATTTCTGTCCATCATTGATCAAATGGAAGTGAGTTGGATCTTCTTTATGTTGAAGATTTCCACTTCCATCAGAATATATCCTCATACAGTATTGTTGTTGAAGTGTACAGTGATCTTCTGGTTCTGCTCATTTCACTCAGCAACAGTTGATGTAAGTCTCTCCAAGCCTCTCTGTATTCCTCCTGCTGGTCATTTCTTACAGAGCAATAATATTCCATAACCTTCATATACCATAATTTACACAACCATTCTCCAATTGATGGACATCCATTCAACTTCCAGTTTCTAGCTAAAACAAAAAGATCTGCCACAAACATTTTGGCATATACAGGTCCCTTTCTGCTCTTTAGTATTTCTTTGGGATATAATCCTAATAACAGCAAGGCTGGGTCAAAGGGTATGCACAATTTGATAACTTTTTGGGCATAGTTCCAAATTGCTCTCCAGAATGGCTGGATTTTTTCACAACTCCACCAACAATATATCAGTGTCCCAGTTTTCCCACATCCCCTCCAACATTCATCATTATTTGTTCCTGTCATCTTAGCCAATCTGACAGGTGTGTAGCGGTATCTCAGAGTTGTCTTAATTTGCATTTCTCTGATCAGTAGTGATTTGGAACACTTTCATATGAGTGGAAATAGTTTCAATTTCATCATCTGAGAATTGTCTGTTAATATCCCTTGATCATTTATCAATTGGTGACTGGTTTTGTTTCCTATAAATTAGGGTCACTTCTCTATATATTTTGGAAATGAAACCTTTGTCAGAACATTTACATTTAAAAATATTTTCCCAATTTGTTACTTCCCTTCTAATCTTGTTTGCAGTAGTATTGTTTGTACAGAAACATTTTAGTTTGATATAATCAAAATATTCTATTTTGTGATCAATAATGATCTCTAGTTCTCCTCTGGTCATAAATTCCTTCCTCCTCCACAAGTCTAAGAGGTAGACTACTCTCTGTTCCTCTAAATTATTTATTATCTCATTCTACCATAATAATTTCCAGTTTTCCCAATAGTTTTTTTTTTCCAAATAATGAATTTTTGTCCCTAATGTTGGTATCGTTGGGTTTGTCAAAGATTAGATTGCTATAGATGTACCCTTTTTTCTCCTTTGTATCTAATCTGTTCCACTGATCTACTGTTCTATTTCGTAGCCAGTACCAAATGGTTTTGGTGACTGCTGCTATATAATATAGCTTTAGATCAGGTACACTTAGACCACCTTCCTCTGACTTTTTTTTCATTAGTTCCCTTGAAATTCTCGACCTTGTATTCTTCCATATGAATTTTATTGTTATTTTTTCTAGGTCATTAGAATAGTTTCTTGGGAGTCTGATTGGTATATCACTAAATAAATAGATTGGTTTGGGGAGTATTGTCATTTTTATTATATTCGCTCGTCCTATCCAAGAGCACTGAATGTCTTTCCAATTATTTAAATCTGACTTTATTTTTTTGGCAAGTGTTTTGTAATTTTTCTCATATAATTCCTGACTATTCTTTGGTAGATGGATTCCCAAATACTTTATACTCTCAACATTTGTTTGGAATGGAATTTCTCTTTGTATCTCTTTCTGTTGCGTTTTGTTGGTGATATATAAGAATGCTGAGGATTTATGTAGATTTATTTTGTATCCTGCCACATTGCTAAAATTCTGAATTATTTCTAATAGCTTTTTAGCAGAGTCTTTGGGGTTCTCTAAGTATACCATCATGTCATCTGCAAAGAGTGATAGTTTGATTTCCTCATTTCCTACTCTAATTCCTTGAATCTCTTTCTCGCCTCTTATTGCCAAGGCTAACATAACTAGTACTACATTAAATAGTAATGGTGATAGTGGGCAACCTTGTTTCACTCCTGATCTTACTGGGAAAGGTTGCAGTTTATTTCTATTGCATATTATGCTTACTGACGGTCTTAAATATATGCTCCTGATTATTCTAAGGAATAATCCATTTATTCCTATACTCTCAAGAGTTTTTAGTAGGAATGGATGTTGGATTTTGTCAAATGCTTTTTCTGCATCTATTGAGATGATCATATGGTTTTTATTAATTTGATTATTAATATGGTCAATTATACTAATAGTTTTCCTAATATTAAACCAGCCCTGCATTCCTGGTATGAATCCTACTTGGTC
Source organism: Sminthopsis crassicaudata (assembly GCF_048593235.1). NCBI lineage: Eukaryota > Metazoa > Chordata > Mammalia > Dasyuromorphia > Dasyuridae > Sminthopsis > Sminthopsis crassicaudata. Next base: position 186,437,824 of record NC_133618.1, read on the forward strand.
ATAATGTATTATCCTGGGGATGATTTTCTGAAGTCTTTTTGCTAATATCTTATTTAATATTTTAGCATCAATATTCATTAAGGAAATTGGTCTATAATTTTCTTTCTCAGTTTTCAATCGACCTGGTTTATGTATCAGTACCATGTCTGTGTCATACAAGGAGTTTGGTAGGACTCCTTCATACCCTATTTTTTCAAATAGTTTATATAGCATTGGGGTTAATTATTCTTTAAATGTTTGGTAGAATTCATATGTAAATCCATCTGGTCCTGGGGATTTTTTCCTGAGGAGTTGATTAATAGCTTGTTCTATTTCTTTTTCTGAAATGGGACTATTTAACCAATTTATCTCCTCCTCTGTTAATCTAGGGAGCCTATATTTTTGGAGGAAGTCATCCATTTCACTTAAGTTATCAAATTTATTGGCATAAAGTTGGGCACAGTAACTCCTTATTATTTCTCTAATTTCCTCTCATTGGTGGAAAGATCCCCCTTTTCATTCGTAAGACTAACAATTTGATTTTCCTCTTTCTTTTTTCTAATCAGATTTACTAAAGGTTTATCTATCTTATTGGCTTTTTCATAAAACCAACTCTTGGTTTTATTTATTAATTCAATAGTTTGTTTTACTTTCAATATTACTGATTTCTCCTTTTAATTTTTGTATTTCAAGTTTAATTTTTGGTTGGGGTTTTTAATTTGGTCTTTTTCTAGCTTTTTAAGTTGCAAGCCCAATTCGTTAATCTTCTCTTTCTATATTTTCTTCAAATAAGTCTCTAAAGATATAAAATGTCCCCTTATTAGTGCTTTAGCTGCGTCCTACAGATTTTGGTATGATGTCTCATCACTGTCATTATCTTGGGTGAAATTATTAATTCTTTCTATAATTTGCTGTTTCACCCAGTCATTCTTTAAGATGAGATTGTTCATTTTCCAATTACTTTTTGCTCTATTTACCCCTAACTTGTTACTGAATGTAGCTTTTATTGCACTGTGATCTGAGAAGAAGGCATTTATTATTTCTGCCTTCCTACATTTAATTTTGAGATCTTTATGTCCTAATATATGGTCAATTTTTGTATAGGATCCATGAACTTCTGAGAAGAAAGTATATTCCTTTCTATTGCCATTCAGTTTTCTCCAAAGGTCTATCACACCTAGTTTTTCTAATGTTCTATTTACTTTTTTAATTTCTTTCTTATTTGTTTTGTGGTTTGATTTGTCTAAATCTGAGAGTGCAAGGTTGAGATCTCCCACTATTATAGTTTTACTGTCTATTTCTTCTTGCAATTCTCTTAACTTTTCCTTTAGAAAGTTAGATGCTATACCACTTGGTGCATATATGTTTAGTATTGATATGGCTTCATTATTTATGCTACCTTTCAGCAGGATATAGTTTCCTTCCTTATCTTTTTTAACTAGATCAACTTCTGCTTTTGCTTGATCTGAGATAAGGATAGCTACCCATGCTTTTTTGGCTTTACCTGAAGCATAATAGATTCTGCTCCAACCTTTTACCTTTACTCTGTATGTATCTCCCTGCTTTAAATGTGTTTCCTGTAAACAACTTATTGTAGGGTTCTGATTTTTGATCCAGTCTGCTATCAGTCTCCATTTGATGGGAGCATTCATCCCATTCACATTTACAGTTAAAATTACTAATTCTGTATTTCTTGCCATCATATTATCCCCAGAATATGCTTTTTTCCCTTGACCCCCCTGATCCCCCTTCCCAATATTTAATTTAACCACCCCCCTTGTGACACGCAGCCCTCCCTTTATTTTTTTTAGTATCCCTACCCCCTCCCTCCACGTCCCTTCCCTTATTCTCCTTTTCCTTTTCTCTTTTCCTCTCCCCCCTTTTAATGAGGTGATAGAGAATTCTCTGAAAAACAAATATGACAATTCTTTACTTTTTGAGCCTCTTCTGATGAGAGTAAGATTTACACAATGATTCTCCCCCTCTCTAAATTCCCTCAGATATGGTGTATTTTCTATGGCTCTTCCTGATATGTAGTTTCCCTCTTTTTATCACTCCTTCCCCTTTTTCTGATACTACCCCCTTCCCTTTACTACACCCCCCAATTTTTTCTTTTATATCAATAGAATCAAATTATCCATGAGTACTTTTTATATACCCCCAACAGAGTTACACTTCTCAAGGGTTCTGTGTACCTTTTTCTGTTTCTCTTCAGTCTTGTGGATGTAGATCAATTTTTTTTTTGTTTTAAGTTTGGTTTTGTTCTTAGAAACATATGTAATTCCTCTATTTCATTGAATGACCATCTTCTTCCATGGAAAAAGATACTAAACTTAGCTGGGTAGTTTATTCTTGGTTGCAATCCTTGATCTTTTGCCTTTCGAAATAGCAGGTTCCAGGCCCTTCTATCTTTTAATGTGGAGGCAGCCAGATCTTGTGTGACCCTTACTGTGGCACCTTTGTATTTAAATTGTTTTTTTTCTAGCTGCTTGCAAGATTTTCTCCTTTGTGTGGTAATTCTGTAGCTCAGGCACAATGTTCCGTGCTGTTCTTTTTTTAGGGTCTATTTCAGAAGGAGTTCAATGAATTCTTTCAACATCTACTTTCCCCTCTGTTTCTATTATCTCTGGACAGTTCTCTTTGATAATTTCCTGTAAAATAGAATCTAGGCTCTTTTTTTGGTCGTACTTTTTGGGAAGTCCAATGATCCGCAGATTATCTCTCCTAGATCTGTTTTCCAGGTCTATAGATTTTCCCAGTAAGTATTTGAAGATATTCTCCAGCTTCTCATTTTTTTTTTTGTTTTGTTTGACTGATTCTTGGGTTCTCAATAAATCATTCATTTCTATTTGTTCCATCCTGAATTTTAAGGAGTTATTTTCTTCTTTCACAATTTTTAGTTCTTTTTGTAAATGCCCAATTTCGTTTTTAAATTAATTATTTTGCTCTATTGAATTTTTTTTCCATTTCCCTAATTTTTTTTTGAGAATTATTTTCTTTTTCCAATTCAGAAATTCTATTTTCTTGAGACTTTTTTATCTTCTCCAATTCAGAAATCCTATTTTCCTGTGATTTTTTACCTTTTCTAATTCACTAATTTTATTTCCCTGCATCTCCTGTGAATTCTTTATTTTTTCCAACCCCAATTTCAGAATGTTGTTATTCTCTATCATAGCTTCTCTTTCCTTTCCCCATTTTTCTTCAAACTCTCTTAACTTTTTAATAGTCTCTTCAAGTAGAGAGTTATGTGATGGGGGGCAGGAATCGGTCCCCTTTAGGTTGTTATCTGCTGACTCTCTGCTGTTAACTTCCTTGGGGTTGGATACCTGCTCTTTTTCTGTGTAGAATGAGCCAATGGTTCTTTTTGGCTTCTTACTCATGATTAAAAAATCTTTTGGGGTCTGTCCCTGGGGTAGGAAATTATTTATTTATATCTTTACCAGATTCCTCCCAAACTGGATGGGTGCAGCGGCTCCTATGCCTGAGCTAAGAGAGAGCTCTGGGAGAGAGTTCCCCACCCCCCCCCCCGGAAGTGCCTCAGAGGTGACTAGCACTGCTGTGCTTTGAGGGCTCTGTGTTATAGCGGCTTCCCTGAGGTTTGAGACTAAACAGTAAAGGCGACTCAAAGCCTACCCTATGCGGCCCGGTGGGGCGAGGATGTCAGCAGTAGGTGACGTGAAAAGCCCCTTCACTCAAACTGGAAGTGTCTGCCAGAAACCTCGGTCCCTAGTTCAAAGGTTCCACTTCTCTGGGACTTCCCGGGGCTGAGTTCCATAGCCTCCAGCCAAGCCGGGCATTATGAGTTACCGCCCTGCCCACTTTTTTTTCACCTGCCCACAGGTGAAAGCCTGGATTGCCTATGTCGGCCACACCCACAGTGCCGAGATCTGCTGATTCACCCTAGGGATCCGGGAAGATTTAATCTGGTTTTAAATTTTAAGTTGGCTTGATTTCTCTTCTGAACTGCTGTATTATAAGCAGAGAAGAGCTAACAGCCTGTGCCAGATTCCTCTATCTCAGTGGCTTCTCTGATCCCAGAGCCCTCGATCGGCTCAGTGTGCCACTACCCCACTGTCTGTGCTGGCCTTTCTTCTTCCTCCCCTGGGAGCTGACCTTTCCTGTTGAAACTCCAGATTCTCTTCAGCTGGTAAGTAGTGCTTCCAGTCCTTGTGGATTCTATCAGTCCAGTGCTATTTCTGAGGCTGATTATATCTAGTTGTTTGTGAGGGGAAAAAAGGAGCTTACACAGTCGTGTGTATCTTCTCTGCCATCTTGGCTCCGCCCCCTCCAAGTAGTTTAATTTTAATAAATATGACTATATTAATTTTTGAGATTTGAAAAGGTCAACCCATTTGTCTTTGAAAACAGTGATTTTGTTCAGACAATTTATTATTCTTCTATTCAGTACAATGAACCTCCATAAGGAAGAGATTACTTTATTCTTGGGGATTGATGGAAAGATGAAAAAGAGAACAGCTAAACATTTAAACTTTGTAAACATACAGTAACAATAATATTTTTCCTTGATGAACAAAGTCCAGGGACTGACATGGAACTAAAAAACACAGTATCAACATTAGCAAATTCAAAGCATCCTAGAGTTGAAAGAGAAATGTAAATCATCCAACACAAGTCATTCAATTTACTGAGATGAGAAAAAAAAAGGATTAAGATAGGGAACATGATTTACTCAGTCATACAGCTACTTTTGGGACAGAGAATATACTTGGAATAAGGTCTTCTGATTACTATTTGAATCATATTTTAGCTCTGTGGTGCATTCTTTCTCTTTATATTATAGGGTACTCTCCCTGCACACACACATACACATATATTACAGCAACTAATAAATTATAAATTAATACATTATGACCAAGTGGAATTTTTAACAGGAATACAGGGCTACTTCAATATCAGGAAGATTATTATAATAATCAACCATATTAATAAGAAAACCAACTGAAGTCATATTATAATCACAATAGATGTAGAACAAGGTTTAGATAAAATACAGCACCCATTAATATTAAAAACAGTAGAGAGAATAGAGACAGAGTTTTCCTTATAATAATAATCCATTTCTATCTAAAACCAAGAATAAGCATCATGTGTAATGGAGAGAAGCTGTATGCATTGCCAGTAAGACAAGGGGTGAAAAAAGGATGCCAATTATCATCACAATTATTCAACATTATATGAGAAATGTTGGGTGTAGCAAGAATAAAAGGACTTAGAACAGGCAATGAGGAAATATCATTCTTTGTAGATGATATACTTAGAGAAGACCATGCAAAAACCTACTTGAAACAATTAATAGCTTTAGAAAGCCATCAGGATATAAAATAAACCCTCCCAAATTATCACCATTTCTATATATTACTGACAAAGCCCAACATCAAAAGATAGAAAGAGGAATTCCATTTAAAATAACAATAGCCAAAATAAAATATTTGGGCATCTACCTGCCAAGACAAATCCAAGACCTAAAAACACTTCTCACACAAATAAAGTCAGACCTTAACAATTAGGAAAATATCAATTGCTCATGGGTAGGTTGAACTAATATAATAAAAATAACATTTCTTTTTAAATTGGCCTACTTGTTCAGTAACATGCCAATCAAACATCCAAAATTTATTTTATAGAATTAGCAAAAATAACAAAATTCATCTGGAAGAAGAAAAGATCAAAATATCAAGATAATGAAAAAAATCAAAGAAATGGTGGCTTAACAGTATCAGACAAAAAAAAAATTAAAGCAGTATTCATCAAAACCATTTTGCACTGGCTAAGAAATAGAGTGGTGGATCAGTGGAATAAATTGATACACATGGCAAAATTATCAATGCCTATAGTAATCTAGTATTTAACAAACCCCCAAATTCCAGCTTCAGGGATAAGAACTCACTATTTGACAGAAATTTCTGGGAAAACTGAAAAAAGTATATAAGAAACTAAGCATAGACCTTCATTTCATACTCCATACCAAAATAAAGTCAAAATGGGAACTTGATTTCTGCATGAAGGATGAAACCATAAACAAATTAGGAGAGCAAGGAATAATTTACCATTGGATCTTTGGAGAAGGCAAGAATTTATGACTAAAAGAACAATTGGAGAACATTATGAAAGGCAATATGGATGATTTTGATTATACTAAATTAAACATTTTTGCACAAACAAAAGCATCACAAATAAGATTAAAAGGGAAATGCTATGCTGAGGAAAATCTTTACAGCAAATGTTTCTTACAAGGACTGGAAGCACTACTTACCAGATGAAGAGAATCTGAAGTTTCAAAAGGAAAGGTCAGCTCCCAGGGGAGGAAAAAAAAAAAAGAGGCCAGCACAGACGATTGGGTGGTGGCACACTGCTCCAATCGCGCTGAGGAGGGCTCTGGAATCAGAGAAGCCACTGAAAGAGAAGAATCTGGCACAGGCTGTTAGCTCTTCTCTGCTTATAAAACAGCAGTTCAAAAGAGAAATCACGCCACTTTAAAATTTTAAAACCAGATTAGATCTTCCAAACAAATTATCCTTGAGTACTTTTTATATACCCACAACAGAGTTACAGTTCTCAAGGGTTCTGTATACCTTTTTCTGTTTCTCTTCAGTCTTGTGGATGTAGATCAAATTTTTTGTTTAAGTCTGGTTTTTTCTTAGAAACATATAGAATTCCTCTATTTCATTGAATGACCATCTTCTTCCATGGAAAAAGATGCTAAACTTAGCTGGGTAGTTCATTCTTGGTTGCAATCCTTGATCTTTTGCCTTACAGAATATCAGGTTCCAGGCCCTTCTATCTTTTAATGTGGAGGCAGCCAGATCTTGTGTGACCCTTATTGTGGTACCTTTGTATTTAAATTGTTTTTTTCTAGCTGCTTGCAAGATTTTCTCCTTTGTGTGGTAATTCTGCTGCTTAGCCACAATATTCTGTGGTGTTCTTTTTTTAGGGTCTATTTCAGAAGGAGTTCGATGAATTCTTTCCACATCTACTTTCCCTTCTGTTTCTATTATCTCTGGACAGTTCTCTTTGATAATTTCCTGTAAAATAGAATCTAGGCTCTTTTTTTGGTCGTAGTTTTTGGGAAGTCCAATGATCCGCAGATTATCTCTCCTAGATCTATTTTCCAGGTCTATAGATTTTCCCAGTAAGTATTTGACGTTGTTCTCCAGGTTCTCATTTTTTTTGTTTTGTTTGACTGATTCTTGGGTTCTCTGTGAATCATTCATTTCTATTTGTTCCATCCTGACTTTTAAGGAGTTATTTTCTTCTTTCACAGTTTTTAGTTCTTTTTGTAAATGCCCAATTTCGTTTTTAAATGAATTATTTTGCTCTATTGAATTTTTTTCCATTTCCCTAATTTTTTTTGAGAATTATTTTCTTTTTTCCAATTCAGAAATTCTATTTTCTTGAGACTTTTTTTATCTTTTCCAATTCAGACATCCTACTTTCCTGTGATTTTTTAACCTTTTCTAATTCACAAATTTTATTTCCCTGCATCTCCTGTGAATTATTTAATTTTTCCAACTCCAATTTCAGGACGTTTTTATTCTCTATCATAGCTTCCCTTTCCTTTCCCCATTTTTCTTCAAACTCTCTTAACTTTTTAATAGTCTCTTCGAGGAGAGAGTTATGTGATGGGGGGCAGAAATCATTCCCCTTTAGGTTGTTATCTGCTTACTCTCTGCTGTTAACTTCCTCGAGGTTAGATACCCGCTCTTTCTCTGTGTAGAAGGAATCTATAGTTTTTCTTGCTTTTTTGTTCATACTTAAAAAATCTTTTGGGGTCTGTCCCTGGGGTAGGAAATTATTTATTTACTTCTTTACCAGCTTCCTCCCAGACTGGATGGGTGCAGCGGCTCCTATGCCTGAGCTAAGAGAGAGCTCTGGGAGAGAGTTCCCCACCCCCCCCGGAAGTGCCTCAGAGCACTGCTGTGCCTTGAGGGCGCTGTGTTTTAGTGGCTTCCCTGAGGTTTGAGACTGAACAATAAAGGCATACAAAGCCCGGCCTATGTGTCCCGGTGGGTTATGGATGTCTGCAGCAGGTGACGTGAAAAGCCCCTGCGCTCAAACTGGAAGTGTCTGCCAGAAACCACAGTCCCTAGTTCAAAGGTTCTGCTTCTCTGGGACTTCAGGAGCTGAGTTCCACACCCTCCAGCTGAGCTAGGCAGTGTGTGTTGCCTTGGGCTGTATCTGCCCACTTCTCAGTCTCTTAACTAGTCTCAGGTGGGAGCTAGGGGCCACACCCCCCAGTGCTGAGATCTGCTGAGTCACCCCCAGAATCTGGGATTCTATCTTTGAATTTTTAAAGTAGTTTAGATTTCTCTTCTGAACTGCTATATTATAAGCAGAGAAGTGCTAACAGCCTGTGCCAGATTCCTTTATCTCAGTGGCTTCTCTGATCCCAGAGCCTTTCCCAGCACAGTCAGGGCAGTATGCTAGCACCCAGCCGTCTGTGCTGGCCTCTCTTCTTCCTCCCCTGGTAACTGACCTTTTCTATTGAAACTCCAGATTCTCTTCAGCTGGTAAGTCGTGCTTCCAGTCCTTGTGATATCTATCAGTCCAGCGCTATTTCTGAGGCTGATTTATCTAATTGGTTGTGAGGAGTAAGGACGTTCACAGAGTCGTGTGTTTCTTCTCCGCCATCTTCAAAATATTCATTATTTTAAGGGCTATATACATCCAACAGACTAAACTAGAAACCTAACCATTAAAACCATTTTAAAAAGGCTCATAAATAAGTAATTGGAAAATTCATTGGCAGTTAATTGTCCTTCATTCTCAAAAAGGAACAAAATAACAAAGTTATGTTAGAGTCAGGATATGGTATGTCCAACAGCAGTTGTTAGGACTATTAGGGGTTCAGGAAACTCTACCACAGATTGGGTTTAAATAATAATTATATGAATATTTGGAATGGAGATATTGAATCTGTAGAACTCACATTTCTTTTGAACAGCTGCAATCCTGCTTTGCCTATCACGCTGGATGGCTTTGATCCAGTGTCTTCAATGTTTTACAACCAATTCCACAGGAATATTTGGAATGAAGATTTCTCCGATAATGGTTTGATATCTAAGATATATAAATGATTTGCTAAGAGAGGTAGATAGATAGATAGATAGATAGATAGATAGATAGATAGATAGACATTAATATACCAGATATGATCTAACTAGGGAAGAGTTCAGTATGAGTATTATACCTCATTCTGGATAGTACACATGGATTCATGTAGTCTCTCTATTCATTAATTATAGCATACTATTAGCTTCCAGATCATGTTGGTTGAATTAATCTTACATCTCTTCTGTTATTTAATCAATAACTTTTCTAATCAACACTGAGAACTTTATATTTATTCTTTCTAAATGTCATTCATTCAAGTAATCAAAGTTGATAAGTGTTTAGTTATGTATTCCTACAATTTAATAATATCCTTCCTAAAACAAGATCCGTAGAAATAAATATAGTATTCATCAGAGTACTAGAAAATTATTATAATTTCAATAATTCTAAACAATACTAGCCTCACTTAATGCAACAATGTATCATAAGATTACATGTTTGCTTTGTTTTGTTTTGGAGTTCGTTGTTTTTTCTTTTGTTTTATTTTTTGTATCTTTGTTGCCATACCACACTGCTGATAATGACTTTTATTTAAAGGTAAATAAACTGTTGGGCTTTTTTTTTTTTTTTAGTACAAAGGAGAAAAGAGAAATAATCTTTGCCCTGAAGAAACTAATGTTCTAGGGGAAAAGATACATATGAACCTTTCAGTTCACTAAAACACTCAAACAAACTATAATGTAGTCATGAGTTTATCCATTTCATACTCAGGAAAATGAGCTTTTTATCCCTAGCAAAAACATATATGTTTGTATATCCATATGTACGTATCCATATGTTTATCCATTCATTTTCCAGTTTCTAGCTACTACAAAAAGAGCTGCCACAAACATTTTGGCATATACAGGTCCCTTTATCAATTTTAGTATTTCTTTGTGATATAAGCCCAGTAGTAGCACTGCTGGATCAAAGGGTATGCACAGTTTGATAACTTTTGGGGCATAGTTCCAAATTGCTCTCCAGAATGTTGGATTCTTTCACAATTCCACCAACAAGGCATTAGTTCTCCAGTTTTCCCACATCCCCTTCAACATTCATCATTATTTGTTCCTGCCATCTTAGCCAATATGACAAGTGTGTAGTGGTATCTCAGAGTTGTCTTAATTTGCATTTCTCTGATCAGTAGTAATTTGGAACAATCTTTCATATGAGTGGATATAGTTTCAATTTCATCATCTGAAAATTGTCTGTTTATATCTTTTGACCATTTATTAATTGGAGACAAATTCCTTCCTCCTCCACAAGTCTGAGAGGTAAACTATCCTATGTTCCTATAATTTATTTATGATTTCGTTCTTTATGCTTAAATCTTGGACCCTTTTTGATCTTATCTTAGTATGTGGTGTTAAATGTGGGTCCATGCCTAGTTGTTGCCATAATAATTTCCAGTTTTCCTAGCAGTTTTTGTCAAATAATGAATTCTTATCCCAAAAGTTGAGATCTTTGGGTTTGTCAAACATTTGATTGCTATTTTTATTCACTATCTTGCCCTGTGAACCTAACCTATTCCACTGATCAACTAAATCAACTAGTCTATTTCTTAGCCAATACCAAATGGTTTTGGTGACTGTTTCTTTATAATATAGTTCTAGATTAGGTATAGCTAGACCACCTTCATTTATTTATTTTTTCATTACTTCCCTTGAAATTAATATATTTTGTTGGGAGTCTGATTGGTATTGCACTAAATAAATAGATTAGTTTAAGGAGTATTGTCATCTTTATTATATTCGCTCGGCCTATCCAAGAGCACTGAATGTCTTTCCAATTGTTTAAATCTGAGTTTATTTTTGTGATAAGTGTTATGTAATTTTGCACATATAATTCCTGACTTTCCTTTGGTAGGTATATTCCCAAATATTTTATACTATTGATTATTATTTTGAATGGAATTTATCTTTGTATTTCTTGCTCTGGGATTGTGTTGGTAATGTATAAAAATGCTGAGGATTTATGTGGATTTATTTTGTATCCTGCAACTTTGCTAAAATTCGGAATTATTTCTAATAGCTTTTTAACAGAGTCTTTGGGGTTCTCTAAGTATACCATCATGTCATCTGCAAAGAGTGATAGTTTGATTTCTTCATTACCTACTCTAATTCCTTGAATCTCTTTCTCGGCTCTTATTGCCAAGGCTAGAGTTTCTAGTACTATATTGAATACTAATGGTAGTACTGGGCAACCTTGTTTCACTTCTGATCTTACAGGGAAAGGTTCTAGTTTATCGCCATTACATATGATGTTTACTGAAGTTTTAAATATATGCTCATTATTTTTTTAAGGAATACGCCATCTATTCCTATAATCTCAAGTGTTTTTAGTAGGAATGGATGTTGGATTTTATCAAATGTTTTTCTGCATCTATTGAGATGATCATATTTTTTTTAATTTGATTATTAATATGGTCAATTATACTAATAGTTTTCCTAATATTAAACCCGTCCTGCATTCCTGGTATAAATCCCACTTGGTCGTAGTGTATTATCCTGAGGATGATTTTCTGAAGTCTTTTTGCTAATATCTTAAGATTTTAGCATCACTATTCATTAAGGAGATTGGTCTATAGTTTTCTTTCTCAGTTTTTAACCTACCTAGTTCAAGTATCAGTACCATGTCTGTGTCATAAAAGGAGTTTGGTAGCACTCCTTCATCCCCTATTTTTTCAAATAGTTTATATAACTGTGGGGCTAATTGTTCTTTAAATGTTTGGTAGAATTCACATGTAACTCCATCTGGTCCTGGGGATTTTTTGCTGGGAGATGATTAATAGTTTTTTCTATTTCTTTTTTTCTGAAATGGGACTATTTAAGCAGTTTACCTCTTCCTCTGTTAATCTAGGAAGCCTATATTTTTGGAGGTAGTCATCAATTTCAATTAACTTATCATATTAATGGCAAATAAAATTTAGTTGGGCAAAGTGACTCATTATTTCTCTAATTTCTTCTTCATTGGTGCAAAGATCCACCTTTTCATTTTTAAAACTAGTAATTTAATTTTCTTCTTTCCTTTTTTTGATCAGATTTACCAAAGGTTTATCTATTTTATTGGGTGTTTCATAAAACCAACTCTTAGTTTTATTTATTAATTCAATAGTTTTTTTTTTTACTTTCTATATTATTGTTTTCTCCATTTAATTTTAGAATTTCAAGCTTAGTTTTTGACTGGGGGTTTTTAATTTTGTCTTTTTCTAGCTTTTTAAGTTGCAGCCCCAATTCACTGATCTTCTCTTTCTCTATTTTATTCAAGTAAGCCTCTAAAGATATAAAATTTCCCCTTATTACCATTTTAGCTGCATCCCTCAAATTTTGGTATGATGTCTCATTGTTGTCATTATCTTGGGTGAAATTATTGTTTCTATAATTTGCTGTTTCACCCAGTCATTCTTTAAGATGAGATTATTTAGTTTCCAATTACTTTTTGGTCTATTTACCCCTAACTTCTTTTTTAATGTAGTTTTTATTGCATTGTGATCTGAGAAGAAGGCATTTATTATATCTGCCTTCCTGCATTTAATTTTGAGATCTTATGCCCTAATATATGGTCAATTTTTGTATAGGTTCCATGAACTGCTGAGAAGAAAGTATACTCCTTTCTATCACCATTCCATTTTCTCCAAAGGTCTATCATACCTAATTTTTCTAATGATCTCTTTATCTCTTTAATTTCTTTCTTATTTGTTTTGTGGTTTGATTTATCTGGTTCTGAGAGTGCAAGTTTGAGATCTCCCACTATTATAGTTTTGTTGTCTATTTCTTCTTGCAACACTCTTAACTTCTCCTTTAGGAAGTTAGATGCTATAGCACTTGGTGCATATATATTTAGTATTGATATGGCTTCATTGTCTATGCTACCTTTTAGCAGGATATAGTTTGCTGGAGCCTCTGCCCCACACCCCAAATACCAAGAACTGATAAGCAATACAGTGAAGCATGAGAACATCCTGCCTTGAAGGTCATAAAGCCCAGGTGTTAACAATAAAGCATTCTTTCTTAGCCTGAGAACATCCTGCCATAAAATATCACAAGGTCACACATATCTACCACCAGATGTTCCTTAACCACCACCCCTAGTCATGTAGTCACAGAACTGTTTTTTCAAACCTATACTCTGGAAACATATATAAGCCTTGTACTTTCCTCCAATAAATGAGCTATTCTGCTTTGCACAGAGTTGTCTCCGCCTCTTGCTTTCTTCACCCATTCCCAGGTTGTTGCCTTACTAGCTTTGCTTACAGGTTGTCACGCGGCTTCAGACCCCCTTGTTCGAGACCCGCAGGTCGGGTCAATAGTTTCCTTCCTTATCTCTTTTAATTAGATCAATTTCTGCTTTTCCTTGATCTGAGATAAGGATGGCTACCCCTGCTTTTTTGGCTTCACCTGAACCATAATGGATTCTGCTCCAACCTTTTGCCTTTACTCTGTATTTATCACCCTGCTTTAAATATTTTTCCTGTAAAAAACATATTGTGGGGTTCTGACTTTTGATGTCGTCTGTAATCTGCCTCCATTTAATGGAAGAGTTCATCCCATTCACATTAACAGTTAAAATTATTAATTCTGTATGTCCTGCAATCATATTATCCCCTAATTATGTTTTTTTAATTCTTATTCCCCCTGAACCCTTTCCCCAGTAATGAATTTATGGACCCAGCTTGTGACATGCATCCCTCCCTTTTTAGTATCCATCCCCCCCTCCTTTTCAGTCCCTTCCTTTTTCTTGTACCCTTCCCTTATTTCTCTTTTCCTTTTCCTTTTTCCTCTACTACATTATAATGAGGTGAGAGAGAATTTTCTGAAAAACAAATATGTCAATTATTTATTCTTTGAGCCTACTATGATGAGAGTTTCTTCCCCTCTCTAAATTCCCTCAGTTGTGGTAAATTTTCTATGACTCTTCCTTTTTTTTTAATCTCTCCTTTCCCTTTTGCTGATACTATCCCCTTCCCTTTACTACTTTCTTTTTTTTATATTATATCAGTAAAATCAAATTATCCATGTGGATTTTCTGTATATCCACATAAGAGATACAGTTCTCAAGAGTTCTTTTTACCTTTTTCTGCTTCTCTTGAGTCCTGTGGATGTAGATCAATTTTTTTTCGTTTAAGTCAGGGGTTTTTTCTTAGAAACAAATGGAAATCCTCTGTTTCAGTAAATGTCCATCTTCTTATATGGAAGAAAATGCTAAACTTAGCTGGGTAGTGTATTCTTGGTTGCAATCCTTGTTCTTTTGCCTTTTGGAATATCATGTCCCAGGCCTTTCGATCCTTTAATATGGAGGCAGCCAGATATTGAGTGAACCTAATTGTGGCACCTTGACATTTGAATTGTTTTTTCCTAGCTGCTTGCAATATTTTTCCTTAGTTTGGTAGTTCTGCAGCTTAGCCACAATGTTCCATGGAGTTCTTTTTTTAGGGTCTTTTTCAGAAGGTGTTTGATGAATTCTCTCAACACCTATTTTCCCTTCTGTTTCTAATATCTCTGTACAGTTCACTTTGATGATTTCCTGTAAAATAAAATCTAGGCTCTTTTTTTCATCATAATTTTTAGGAACTCCAATGATCCTCAGATTATCTCTCCTAGATTTATTTTCCAGGTCTATAGATTTTCCCAGGAAATATTTGATGTTATTCTCCAGCTTTTCATTTTTTTGTTTGTTTGTTTGTTTTGTTTTGTTTGACTGATTCTTGGTTTCTCAATGAATCATTCATTTTTATTTGTTCCATCCTGATTTTTAATGAGTTATTGTCTTCATTCACATTTTTGAGTTATTTTTGTATATATCCAATTGAGTTTTTAAATGAATTTCTTTGCCCTGTTGAATTTTTTTTTCCATTTCATTAATTTTTTTTTTTAGTGAGTTATTTTCTTTTTCCAAAACACAAATCCTACTTTCTTGGGAATTTTTTATTTTTTCTAATTCAGAAATCCTACTTTCCTGTGATTTTTTAACCTTTTCTAATTCACATATTTTGTTTCCCTGCACCTCTTGTGAATTCTTTATTTTTTCCAACTCCAATTTCAGAAAGTTGTGATTCTCTATCATAGCTTCTCTTTCCTTTCCCCATTTTTCTTCAAACTCTCTTAACTTTTTAATAGTCTCTTCTAGGAGAGTGTTATGTGATGGGGGGCAGGTATCATTCCCCTTTAGGGTGTTATCTGAAGACTCTTTGCTGAGAGCCTCCTTGGGCTTGGATACCCATTCTTTCTCTGTATAGAAGGTGTCAATCGATCTCTTCAGTTTCTTACTCATTGTCAAAACTCTGTTGGGTTCTGACCTCTGGTAGGAAATTTACCAGCTTCCTCCCAGACCAGGGATAGGATGCAGCAGTCCTGTGACTGGGCTAAGAGAGAGCTGTGGGAGAGGTCCTCTCCCCTTCCAGAAATGACTTAGAGGTGGTTAGCATGGCTGCGTTTTGGGAGGAGTGCCCAGTGAAGGACTCCTGCTGTGTAACCTAGCAACTGCCCTGAGGCTCAGGGCTGAAAAGTGAAAGCGTCACAAACCCCAGCCAAAGCCTTTCATGGGGCCGTGGATATTAGCTGCTAAAATGAAAAGTCCCTGTGCTCAAACCTTTAAGTGTTTGCCTCAGAAGCACAGTCCCTGCTGATGAGGTTCTGCTGCTGTGGGAGTTCTGCTTTTGCTGGAGTTTCGATGCTGCAAGAGTTCCACTGCCTCAGGCTGAACCCTGCACTATGTAGATTAGAGGCTGCCCCAGGCTGTGTTCTCAACTGTTGGTTCTTAACTGCCTCAAGGAAAAACCCAGGAGAGCAGCAGGCAGCTGCAAAGCCATGCTGAGATAGGTGTTAGGTCACTTCCGGTTTGGGGTGATTATATTTTCTGGCTTTTTATTTTAAAGTGGCTTTGATTTCTCTTCTGATCTGCTGTTTTATACACAGAGTAAAACTATCTGCTCATGCCATATTCCTTCAGATCTCAGTGACTTCTCTGATCCTAGAGTTCTCCCCATCCTGTTTGGCACAATGTGCTAGCCCCTAGTCCAACCCTGTCTGTGCTGGTCTTTTTTTTTTCCTCCCCTTAGGAAGCGACCTTTTCTGTCGAAATTCCGGATTCTCTTCGTCTAGTGAGTTATGCTTCTAATTCATATGGTTTTTATCAGTCCAGCATTATTTTTGAGGCTGATTTAACTAGTTGGTATTGAGGGAAGAAGGGAGTTTAGAAATTCATGTGTATCTTCCCTGCCATCTTGGCTCCGCCCAAAAGCACCATGCTTAAAGAAGATAATTTATTTTCAACATGAAAAAATAAACTAGGAAATTTCTAAAAGTTTTTATAGTGGAAGGCTGTATTGAAATTATGCCTTACTCTTGCCCCAATAACAGCCCCCTCCTTTTCTATTTCATTAGAAAAATAGCAGGAAATAAGATTGAGAAGAGAAACTTAGAGGTCACATACAAACTGTCACAAAGATAAAGGATACATAATTTACAAACATTGTATCAGATTCTAACTGAAATTCACTTCCTAATAATATATGTGAAGTCAGGAGAAATCAACTAGGTGCTGCTTGTCAAAATTCTGCTTCTATGATACATAATTACAGAAAAAATCCAGACATCTGGAGCTCCTAAGAACATCAAAAAGGTGCTAGTAACTTTGAGGTAACTTGAAGTTTTCCTGATAACTTTGGGATGATTTAGATATGTTAATGAACTAACCCAAGATGACACACACAAAAAAAGAGTTCCCCCCCTAGAAAAAAAATAGAAAAAAATAACCTTAAACTTTGACCCTTTCCCCAGAACCCTACCTTCTCTGTCATGCTCATGATGTTGAGAATTCCCAACTCCAAACCTTGTTTCCATGAGTGATATTTCCCTAGCCAGGGTGGCCAATCCAAGATGGATAGCGAAAAGAGGTAAGGAGTTTGGTAGTGAACACATGGGTCTTCTGACCAGGTGTTCATTCAGGAACCAACAAGTCAGGGCATCAAGTCAGGGCATTATGTGAGTAGGTATAATAAAGGCTTTTAAGATTACACGTGGCTGTTCTTGAGTGTACTACCAGTTATTGAACTATAGATTCAAGAGATCATGGCCAGAGACCTTTGAAGGCCTCAGAGGAGGCGAGCAGGGTAGAGTTCACACTGCAATGGTCAGTGGTCAAAGGTACTCTGTTGGACATAGGACAGACTAGTAATTGTAACTGCCAGGAGGGCACGTTACAAATGGTGTAACATTTATGAAATGGTCTCCATTTATCAATTGGAGAATGGCTTGATTTCTTATAAATTAAAGTAAATTCTCTGTATATTTTGGAGATGAGGCCTTTATCAGAAACGTTAACTGTAAAAATGTTTTCCCAATTTGTTACTTCCCTTCTAATCTTGTTTGCATTAGTTTTGTTTGTGCAGAAACTTTTTAATTTGGTGTAATCAAAATGTTCTATTTTGTGATCAATAATGGTCTCTAGTCCTCCCTTGGACACAAACTCCTTCCTCCTCCACAAGTCTGAGAGGTAAACCATCCCATGTTCCTCCAATTTATTTATGATTTCGTTCTTTATGCCTAAATCTTGGACCCATTTTGATCTAATCTTAGTATGTGGTGTTAAATGTGGGTCCATGCCTAGTTTCTGCCATACTAATTTCCAGGTTTCCCAGCAGTTTTTGTCAAATAATGAATTCTTATCCCAAAAGTTGGGATGTTTGGGTTTGTCAAACACTAGATTGCTATTTTTATTCACTATCTTGCCTTGTGAACCTAACCTATTCCACTGATCAACTAGTCTATTTCTTAGCCAATACCAAATGGTTTTGGTGACTGTTGCTTTATAATATAGTTCTAGATTAGGTACAGCTAGACCACCTTCATTTATTTTTTTTTCATTATTTCCCTTGAAATTCTCAACATTTTGTTGTTCCATATTAATTCTGTTATTATTTTTTCTAGGTCATTAAAATAGTTTCTTGGGAGTCTGATTGGTATAGCACTAAATAAATAGATTAGTTTAGGCAGTAATGTCATCTTGATTATATTTGCTCAGCCTATCCAACAGCACTTAATGTCTTTCCAGTTATTTAAATCTGACTTTATTTTTGTGGCAAGTGTTTTGTAGTTTTGCTCATATAATTCCTGACTTTCCTTTTGTAGATATATTCCCAAATATTTTATACTATCATCCGTTATTTTGAATGGGATTTCTTTTTGTCTCTCTTGCTGTTGGATTGTGTTGGTAATGTATAAAAATGCTGAGGGTTTATGTGGATTTATTCTGTATCCTGCAACTTTGCTAAAATTCTGAATTATTTCTAATAGCTTTTTAGCAGAGTCTTTGGGGTTCTCTAAGTATACCATCATGTCATCTGCAAAGAGTGATTCCTTGCATCTCTTTCTCGGCTCTTATTGCAGAGGCTAGCATTTCTAGTACTATATTGAATAGTAAAGGTGATAGTGGGCAACCTTGTTTCACTCCTGATCTTACAGGGAAAGGTTCTAGTTTATTGCCATTATATATGATTTTTACTGACGGTTTTAAATATATACTCGTTATTATTTTAAGGAATAGTCCATTTATTCCTATACTCTCAAGCGTTTTTAGTAGGAATGGATGTTGGATTTTATCAAATGCTTTTTCTGCATCTATTGAGATGATCATATAGTTTTTATTAATGGTGATATTTCTTTCCCTCTGCATCCTCTACCCCATTCCATTCCTTAGTGTCCAAGACATGCCATCTGCCTCTGTATCCTTCCCTATTTTTCATTGTTCCTCTATTCTTTTTTCATAATTTATTAAAATATTGCTGCTTTTCCTTTCCCCACTCCCTATCATAGTCTTTCCTGGTGAGTGTCCAAATATCCAGGAGTGCCAGCCCATTTCATAATTTTATAATTTCTCATGTTAATTATAAATTCATGTGCAAAATACATATCTCCATTCCTTTATAAATAAAGGAATATTTGTAATAAATAAAGGAAGTAATAAATAAAGGAAGATTTGTAAAATGTTTCTATTATACAATATTGATGAAAAATTTCAGTGAGAGCAATACTTTTACTAATTACATCCAGAGTGAAAATATAAATTATTCCTATGTTAAAAGAGAATGTTGAGATATTATTATTCCTGGGAGTTTGTATAATTAACTTTCTCAAAAAAAACCAAAACTCTCAGGCCTGAAAATCATTTTTTTTAATCTTTCTAATCTTTCCTCATATTAATTATATGCCCATATAAATTAAAACATTTAAAGAAATAAGTTCATAGGAAAAAAAACTAAGTTATGTTTATTCAGTGTAGTATTGTTGAATTCAATAATCAACACATTTATTAAGTTCTTTGGTATATAAGATATCGTGGAATAGAATCAGAGTCACTGAGAACTAAGAACACAAATTAAAATGATCACAGTTATTACCCTTAGAAGTTTCTAGTTTAATTAGATCTTATAACTACTTCTTAACAGAAAACACCACTTGAAACTCTTAAAGCTCCATGTAGGTTTCCACTTAACATTCATTCTCCTATATGAAGCTCTTCCTAATTCCCCAGTAGTTGCTATCTGCTATCATGTCAAAGTTTCTACCTATCTATCTGTCTGTCTGTCTATTTATCTGTTTTTCTATATATCTATCAGCAATTATTTATTAATTGCCATTTTCCCCTGTTCATTCATTTGTTTTAGTGTAATGATTCCTTTGTTAATAATACTTAAATAAATAAATAAATAATGGTCACATTTGCAAAGTGACTACTATGTCCCAGAATTGTCCTAGGCATTATACAAATATCTTATTTAATCCTTCCAACAGTCTACAGATATCTCATTTGATCTTCCCAACAGCCCTGAGAAGTAGGCAATATTTTTTTATCCAGTTTTACAGATGAGGAAACTGTGGAAATAAGAGATTTAAATGACATCCAAAAATATCATAACTAGTGTCTCACTCAGGGGTTACTGAGTCCATACCCAGCACTCTATCTACTATAAAAAACGAATTGCCTCATTTATGTGTTATTATTGGTGAGTTTTCTTTTTTCCCAGAACTTTCTTGTTATTCCTTATTCTTTACTGAGCCATGGGGCCAAGATTGAAAGTGGAGCAATGTAGGCAACCAGACTATCATGGAAGAAGCCCTGAATGGTCAAGTTTCCTGGGAGTTGAGCCCAAAGTGGGGATTTGGGGCTTAAAACTGGGACTTTACACTATGGGAATCAAGTTATACTAAGAACATAATCTCATTCACTTCCCCAAACTGAATGTTGTTGGTAGTAGTGGTAGAAAGGGAGGGGCAGGGGGACGTAGGAGAGAAGGAAGATTATGCCTCCAATGGGTAGTGAAGTAACTTTGAATTTTTGTGTATTCAAATAAAAAAGAAACTATAAATCAAATAAATCTATGATGATATGAAAAAATGCACTAAAGTCCCTATTGATTACAGAAAGGCAAATTAAGAGAAATCCTCCCCCAATCCCTGAGAAGGCAAATGATGTAATATCAATTATAGAAGTAAATTCATGCAAAACATATTTTAATATTAGTCATATTTACAAAAAAGCAAGAAATTTACATTTCAGTTGGTACTCAAAGTTAATCAGTTTTCTCTATTGAGGTCAATAGTATTTCTTTTTTTGTCATGTATCATTTGGAATTATATTAGATCACTGCATTGAGCAGAGAAGCTGTCTTTCACAAATGATCATCATTACAACATTGATGTTACTGTGAACGATAATCTAGTTTTTCTTGCTTTAGTTTGAATCAACTCATATTGATTGTATGTTTTTTTTTTCTGTTGTTTGTTTTGTTTTGTTCTGTTCTTGTTTTTTTTTTTAATTTTACCAAAACCAGTTACCCAGTAAATACTTAAAGCACAACAATATTTATCACAATCATATCACACAAGTTGATCAACCATTTCTCAAATAGTTCCCTTCAATATTCAATTCTTTGTTACCACAAAAAGAGTTTTTACAAATATTTCTGTGTGTATATACATGTTGATATATTTTATAAAAATATATATATGTATATATATATATACTTATATATAAAAACATATTGACATGCATGTATATATATATACATATATATATGCATATGCATATGCATTAATGCAAAACTTTTGTTTGATCATGTTAGGATAAGATCTAATTATTTAACTGCTAAATCAGAGGGTATGTAATATGTTATATCTCTGTGGGTTTGATCTAAATTGATCTAAAAAATGGCTGGATCACTTTACTATCCTAGAAACAGTTCATTGGAGTACCTATTTTTCCCTCATTATGTCCTGTTATGGGCCAGAACTCTGAAACAAGGATTGATTCTTACAAAGCCTTAAGTCAGTAGAATTGATGAGACAATGGTTATCTAGTTTAGCATAGTGATTAATAGTTCTCTAAGTTCAGTATAATTGATTTAATCTTACAAAAAAATAATGATTTCCTAGTGATATAAGGATTGGTTTATATTCAGTGTAGAGCATAAAAGCTGGGACTCAGAGCCAGAGAGGACAAGTGTTATGGAGGCAAGAGCCAAGGAAAGACAACTTCATTCCATCTTCATCAGCATCTTGGTGGCTGGCCTGGCCTCCTGCACTTCTCCACTGAAATCAAGACTCCTGAAGGCCTCTAAGAAAGCTAGCCTGGGCCCCAGGCAAGGAAACTACATTTTGAAAGAGATAATTAAAGGATTTGGACTTTTAACACCTGTTCTTGTGGTGATTAATCTGCTGAAAAGAAGGCTGCTTCAAGACCTCCAGGAAAACCCACCAAGAACCTTCCAATTTCCAACATGTCAGTTCTGATAACTCTTAAGTGATATCTTAGAGCTGTTTAAATTTACTTACTCTAGTTAATAATAATTTAGTACATTTTTTCATATGAAATTTCATAGGTAGTTTAGATTTCTTTTTCTGAAAATTCTTTGTTTATATCTTTTGAACATTTATTAATTGAGGAATAATTCATTATATATATGTATATATAGTATATATAATATATATATATATATTTAACTTAGTATTATACACTACATATTTGAGAAATGAGGTCTTTACCAAAAAAAAAAAAAAAAAAAAAAACTTATTATAAAATATTTTGATGTTTCATTGTCAGTGGCATCTATTAGCAAAAATGTATTTTTCCTGATTATACCTTTTATGTGTAATTATATTTCCTCTTGCTTTGTCTGAGATCATGATTGCCTCTCCCTCCTTTTTTAGTTTAACTCAAACATATTAGATTTTGTTCCTGACATTTATTTTAATTCCATGTGTTTCTTTTCTTTATGTGTGTGTTTTATTTTTTTATTAATTAATTTAAAACTTAAATACCAAATACAATAAAATTGCCATGTGAACAGCAGAATATGAGGGTATTCAAAATATAAAGCAATACATTTCCTTTTAAAGAAAGTCTACATAATAATACCAGACATTGTGTTCAGAGCTATGTATCCTTTCTTTATTTCCATCTTGTTTTCTTTTATTCTCTGTTGTGTACCTTTTACTTCATTCTTTTTTCTGCCTCCCCACAAAAAGGGTAAAATTGAGCATGAGATATAGATCTAGATCTATAGATATAGATATAGACAAATACATTATACTTATATATATGTAAATAATGCATATTACCTATATGCATTTGCACACATGCATATTATATATACACACATACAAGCAAACACATAGATATCTATACTCATACACATATATATGCATATGCTTTCAAATATATTATGTTTGTGTAAGACTGTACTATGCTTGTTTATCCTCTGTTTTTCTAAAGGAGGATAACATCTTCCTTCATACGTCCAAGTCTTTCCATATTTTTCAAAGTCTGCCAACTCATCATTTCCTACACAACAGCAATATTCCACTCTTATTCTCTTATTTTAATAGTTTTTAAAAATAGTTTAAAACAAAATTGATTAATATACTTGACATACAGTGTAGTCTCCCTATTATTCTCTTTTGATTAAATCTATTTTAGCTTTAATTTTGTCTGAAATCATGATTAATACATGTGCTTTTCTTTTTAGCTAATAAATTCTATTTCTGATCTTTATTATTATGTTTGTATGTATCTTCTTTCCTATCCCTCCTAATTCCTCTGCTTCATTTCTACCCATTGCCTTTCCCTCCTATATACTTAACCAACCCTTCCTTCAAGGATATCTCTCTTATCTTCTCCCCCCACCCTTATCCCATTTCTCTTAATCTGCATATCTTATCACATTCCCATTAATATATACATCATTATGAACCTCCCATTTTATTCCCTCATCCTCTTATTTCTTTATGAATTAGAATACTTATATTACTTGTATTTCTTTCTAAGTGTTTTAACTATGATCTGAAGTGAGTAGGGATCCCTCTAAAAATCCCTCCTTTATCCTCCCCCCATCTCTTTACCCTCATTTTCTTCTGAAATTAGAAGCCTTTTATATTCTTCTAACTATACATTTAATCTATATTTAACACATTCCTGGTGAGAGTAGGATTCCAGACCTATCAGCAACTCCTGCCCCTATCTAATTCCTCTCTGTTTCAACATTGCTTTGCTTTTGTAGATTCACATACTCAGCTCTATCTCAAATTTTCTTTCAAACTACAAATTATAATCCTAGATATACAATTTTTATTTACACATATAAAACATAAACCCACTAATTCCTTTCAAAGATTCAACAAAATTATCCTGCAAATTCATTTTTTTACCCCTCCATCACACCATAGAGATGGTTGCCATTAGACAGATACATGTGCAAACATATACATATACATGCATAATAACATATAATAGAGAATAATATAACAAATTATAAGTATAATAAATATAATTAATAAAATATAATAAAATAGATACATGTGAATTTTTTGTACATACTCCAATTTATTATTCCCCCCCCCCCCCTGGATGTAGAATTCATCTTTCTTCATATATCCTTAATAGTTAATTATTTTATTTAGAATAGACTAAATAACTTATTTAACTCAGTCATTCTTAAAACAACATTGTTCTTCCCAATTTCTCTTCAAACTGTTTATCTCACCCTTCATTATTTCTGGTAAATATTTCCATTTGTTTTTTCTAAAACCATTAAATTCATAATTTGTAACAACACAATAATATTGTATCACAAATATATATGATAACTAGTTCAGCCATTCTCCAATTAATCAGTATTCTTGCAATTTCCAATTCTTTACTACAACAGAGAGATGTTTATAGCATTTTTTAGCATTTTAAAACATATAATGTTCTTTTCCTTTTCCCATAATCATCTTTGGGAACAGACAAAGTAATAGTATTGCTTCATGAGAGGATATAACTCTTTGGGCATAATTACAGATTACTCTGCCAAATAGTTGCTTCAGCTCACAATTCGTATAATGAATGTATCCTAATTTTTCCATATCCTTTCCAACATTTGTCACATTCCCAATCTATCATTTTAACCAATCTGGTAAGTATAAAAGGACACCTCAAGGTTTGTTTTTTTTGTTTTTGTTTTTTTTTTTTAATCTTCATTTCTCTAATCAATAATGATTTATAACATATTTATATCATACAAATATAAAATATAACATTTTTTCATATGACTATAAATTGTTTTAATTTCTTCATTAGGAAACTGTTTTTCATATCATGTGACTATTTGTCAATTAGGAAATATTTCATATTCTCATAGATTTGGCAAATTTCTTTATATATTTTAGACTTAAGACCTTTATAAAATATAAAAAAAATCTCTAATTTTCTTCTGTCCTTCTGATCTTGGCTATATTTGTTTTATTTGTACAAATACTTAATTCAATGTAATCTAAATGATCCACTTCACATTTAATTTTCCTCTCAATTTCTTATTTATTCGTAAGATGTTTTCCTATTTGTGTCTGAATAAGTAATATAATCCATGTTCTTCTAATTTTGCTGTAAAATCTCTTTATATTTGTCATGTATACATTGTTACCTTATCTTGATAAATGATGTAAGATAGTTGTCCATACCTAGTTTCTGCCATACTGCTTTCCAATTTTCCTAACAATTGTTACCAAATAATGAATTTTTATCCCCAAATCTTGTCTTTACTCTTATCAAATATGTCATTATTTTTATTTAGTGCTGTAAACTATATATTCACTCTATCCCATTGATCTATCTTTCTATTTCTTAGTCAAAAAATAATTTAGATAGTATTGAAACTTACTGTAATGGTCTGTTCTCTAAATTGTAATCATTCTCTGGGAGCAGGTTTCTTGGGAAGCTTCTGGAAGTAGCCTTAGTTTCAGTTGAGTTTAAATAATCACCTCAAATGCAACAAGGAGTTATAAAGTCCAAATCCTTTATTGTCTCTTCCAAAATCTTATCTCCTTCAATTGGGCTCGGCTAGTTTTCTGAAGGCCTTCCTCTCTCCTTGGTTCCAGAGAGCTCTTGCTGCTAGTCCTTTGTCTCTGCCAGCTTCAGCCTCTAGTCTTCCCAATGTCTCCAGCCAGCACAAAGGTGGAAGTGGAAATGAATCTGGCTCTGCCTCTGAGAGTGGGCTTGTGGGTTACAGTGGACATGTGAGAGCTCCTTGCTTATATGCTGTACACTATGCATACACCAATCATTTCATCACTAGGAAACCATTATTTGTTGTAGGATTAAATCAATGCTAAATTAGATTTAACAATTATCTCCTCAGTTACGCTTAGTACCTTGTTTCAAGTTCTAGCCCATAACCTCTCCTTGTAGGGTCAGATCAATCATACTGAACAATGCTAAATTAGATAATTACTGTCTCTTATCCATTCCAGTAACTTAGCACCTTGTAAGAATCCTAACAAATTACCATCTTATGGTTCAGTTTAATATCTTATTTAGCTAAGCTACCTTTTGCAATTTTTTTCATTATTCCCTTTGACCTTCTTGATTATTTATTTTTCCAAATGAATTGTTATTTTTTTCTAATTTTGTAAGTTATATTGTAGTTAATTAGAATGGAGTTGAATTGTAAATTAGTTTGGGCAAAATTGTTATTTTAGTTATAGTGGTGCTGTCTATGAATAAACAATATCTCTTCAATTACTTACATCTGATTTAATTTGTACATTTTGTTTTGATTTGTTGTTATTGTTCTTAATTTTTTACTGTAATTCTAGATAATTTATTTAATATTAATTAAATAATTGACCTTTAATTATTTGATAGAACTAACTTTTAAATCTATCAGTCCTAATGTTTTTTCTCTTAGGAAGTTCATTCATAGTTGGTTAAATTTCTTTTTTCTAAATTAAATTTATTCCATTTCCTTTTCTGGTAATCTTTACAATTTGTATTTTATAAAGATTCTTCCATTTCACTTAGATTATTAAATTTACTGACACATAACTAGGGAAAATAATTCCTTATAATTGATTTAGTTTCATCTTAATCAGTGGCATTTTAATATTAATGATCTGTGTTTCTTCTTTCTGTTTTAAATCAAAGTAACCATTTTTTCCCTGAGGCAATTGGGATTAAATGACTTGCCCACTGTCACACAGCTAGGAAGTGTTAAGTGTCTAAGGCCAGATTTGAAATCAGGTCCTCCTGAATTCAGAGCTGGTGCTCTATCCACTGTGCCACCCAGCTGCCTCCATGTGTCTATTTTTTTTTTAAATAAAACCAGCTCCTAGTTATTAATTCAATAATTTTACTCTTAATTTTATTTATCTTACCTTTGATTTTAGTGTTTAAATGAGGATTTATTTTTTTTCAGTTTTTTTTTTAATTGAATACCCAATTCTTCAGTCTCTCCTTTCTCTACTTTATTGATCTAAATACTTAAAGATATAAAATTTCCTCTAATCTCTGCTTTTGCTATATCCCATGTGTTTTGATATGTTTTCTCATTATTGTCATTCTTTTTAATGAAATTATTGTTTCTCTCAATTTGCTCTTTAAACCAACTCATTCTTTAATAGAAGGTTGTTTAAGAAGAAGAATTGTCCTGCAGATAATAAAGTTCTTAGGAGGTATATGTATTATTTCTATATAGGAATATAAACAACTTAACTTTGAGACACTTATGATTACTTTTTTATACAGCTTTTTATGCTTCTCTTGAGATATGTTGGAATGTTGTTTTCCATTAAGTTGTGGTATTTTGGAATTCTTCCGAAATTACATTTTACTTCACATCCATTTTCCCCCTGAAGAATCATTATGACCAAGAATAACCTTTCCAGTAAAACTAAATATAATTGTTTAGAGAGAAAATGGACATTAAATGAAATAGAATACTTTCAAGAATTTATAAAGAATAGACCATACTGAATAGAAAATTTGACATCCAACAAAACACCAAAAAGAAGCATAAAAATAGAAACAGTAAAGAGAAATCATAAATGATTTAATAAGGTTAAATTATTTACATGTCTACTTGGAAAGATAAAACTTTCATATGACAAATGTGGAAATATGTTTTGGATGACTACCCATGTGTTACCTATATCAAATTGCTTACCTTCTCAACGAGGAGGGAAGAAATAAAGGAAGGGAAATAATGTATAACTCAAAGTTTTAAAAATGTTTAAAAAATGTACATATAATTGTGAAAATAAAAATATTTATTTAAAAAACTATCTGTTATCTCTTATAGAACTGTAGTACAGGAGGAAACATTTTATGAAGGATTGTTTCACTAAAAGTAGGGCTTGTAATTATCTACAAAGGCCATGAATATCCAAATCCCACTTAAGGATATTGAAGAACTCTTGAAGAGGATGGAAAACATGAAATCTAATCTGGTCTTCATGCAAAGTGGGCTAGAGTACTCAGTATTTTAGCCTTATACATATGATCCCTGAATTGCATGATCACGCTTGGATACAAGGGAACTTTTTTCTTTCATCCTCAGAACTTATATGCCTGAAGCACAGTCAATGCATAAACAGGGGTTCTTTCTTTTCACCATTTTAATGTGCATTTTTTCCATTTCTCATCTGTAAACATTATGTACATGGATTTTTCTTAGATAATCCATTCAACCTGCTATCTTTCAATCAATTAAGGCACTACTATGTGCATGGTACTGAATTACAAAAAGAAAGACTAAATTTAAAAACAAATGATAAATTTAAGGAGCTTGTTGTACTGGAAAAAGAAGAAGAGGGCACAACATACACAATCAATCAAATACAAAATTCTTTCAGAAGAGATTAAGAAAGTTTGGTATTCAATAAAAAGAAAAAGTGAGAAAAGAATGCATTTAAACTCAGGAGACAATTGAACAAGGATGCAGAGACAGAAAAAGATAAATTGAGTTTGGAGAGCACTTAGTAGTCAAATTACCCAGAACAAAGAAAAAATTAAGTATGGTGTAGTAAAATGAAGTGAAAACATAGGGGGTACCTTATAGCAGTAGGTCTTATATGTTAAATTGAGGAGTTTGAATTTTGTTAGAGAAAAATAAGGATCCACTGAAGATTTCCTTTTAGGAATTTGGATTGTGTGAAGATTGAATTGGAGAGAGAGAGGAGCTATTGCAAACACAGAGATCAATGAGGAAATGAGGAAACTATCATATAGACCAAACAAAGAGTAATGATTTTCCAAACTAGAGTAGAAGCTAGTAAGTGGAGATAACTAGAGAGAAATAGAAAATGTTGTGGGCCTAAAATAAACAATATATCAAGAAGGTTATAGAGCATGAGAAAGAACGAAAGCTCCTTGAGGATCTCTGTTTCCTGAGTATCTGAAAAGATACATGGCCTAAATAAGTCCTTAATAAATGACTTCTGAATTAACAAATCATGGGGAAAGTGAAAAGGATGGGATTGTGAATTTACAAACTTTTATGACTTGAAAGATGAAGGTATATCTAGCCTAAATTAGAAAGTTTTGGAAAGATATATTTTGAGGAAATTGATACATACTGAATTTGAGATTCTAATAGGAAATTTAGGTAGAAATATATAGCCAGCATCTGATAACTTGTGAATTAAGGAAATTGGGAGGGAAGTATTGTCATTCACTTATTCACAAACAATTATTTTGTGCCTCTAGGGAAAGACTTTATGCTAAAATGAACATGGAGACTCCTTCCCAGCAAATACATTCTAAACTTTTCAAGATTATTCATAATGTGACTTCAATTTCACAATTCTAAAAATCCTTTTATTAGTTCTCTTCAGCCTTGAAGTTACAAAATTAAAGTTTTGATGAGATAAAAAGTAAAATATACACAGAGGATTGGCTGCTGCTTTTGTTCCAGGATAGCTAAAGAGAGAATTCCAAAATTAATTCAGGGTATATATTGTTCGGGAGCCATCTAAAACTGGCTCAGCAGAGCTAGTTAAGTTTTCATTATAGGTATTTACACCTCAGAAATCAGTAAATACTACAAATTAAGATGTGATTT
This sequence comes from Sminthopsis crassicaudata, assembly GCF_048593235.1. Lineage (NCBI taxonomy): Eukaryota > Metazoa > Chordata > Mammalia > Dasyuromorphia > Dasyuridae > Sminthopsis > Sminthopsis crassicaudata. Next base: position 186,467,285 of record NC_133618.1, read on the forward strand.
TTGATAAGAAGAGATTGAAAAATCATTAATGATGCAGATTAAACTTAAAGTATATTATAATATGTATTCCCCACTAGCAATCCCCAATAAGCTAGTTCTTAAGCATATACCATTTATGTGTGCATTCTTGTAAAGATAGTAGAAGAACCAGATTGCTTCCTATTCCATATTTTGCCTGGGCTTGACTCTGTTGGAAGACATATATGAATGGTAGCCCCCTGAAAAGAAACTGACAGAGGAACATTTAAATTGTGAACCAAATAATACCTATACATTTAAATAGAACTTGAGGTATACAGAATCTCTCTATGTTCTTTTCCCAAAGAAAATCTGAAATAAATACCATACTGGGAAGAAAATTATTTGAATTTAAAGAAGTTAGTTATTTTATTTTGCTGAGGCAATTGGGTTAAATGACTTACCCAGGATCATACAGCTAGGAAGTGTTAAATGTCTGAGACCAGATTTGAACTCAGATTCTCCTGACTTCAGGGTTTGTGCTCTATAACGTGCACTACCTAGTTTCCCTAAAGAACTCATTTCTTTTTTTTTTTTTTTTATTATATATATATATTTTATAATATTATCCCTTGTATTCATTTTTCCAAATTACCCCCCCTCCCTCTATTCCCTCCCCCCCGACGACAGGCAATCCCATACATTTTACATGTGTTACAATATAGTCTAGGTACAATACATGTGTGTGAATATCATTTTCTTGTTGCACAATAAACATTAGAATCCGAAGGTACATGTAACCTGGGCAGAGAGATATTAGTGCTAACAATTTACATTTCCCTCCCAGTGTTTCTTCTCTGGGTGTAGCTACCTCTGTCCATCATTGATCAAATGGAAGTGAGTTGGATCTTCTTTATGTTGAAGATTTCCACTTCCATCAGAATACATCCTCATACAGTATTGTTGTTGAAGTGTATAGTAATCTTCTGGTTCTGCTCATTTCACTCAGCATCAGTTGATTTAAGTCTCTCCAGGCCTCTCTATATTCCTCCTGCTGGTCATTTCTTACCGAGCAATAATATTCCATAACCTTCATATACCACAATTTACCCAACCATTCTCCAACTGATGGACATCCATTCATCTTCCCAGTTTCTAGCTACAACAAAAAGAGCTGCCACAAACATTTTGGCACATATATGTTTCTTTCCGCTCTTTAGTATTTCTTTGGGATATAATCCCAGTAGTAGCGCTGCTGGGTCAAAGGGTATGAACAGTTTGATAACTTTTTGGGCATAATTCCAGATTGCTCTCCAGAATGGCTGGATTCTTTCGCAACTCCACCAGCAATGTATTAGTGTCCCAGTTTCCCCACATCCCCTCCAACATTTGTCATTATTTGTTCCTGTCATCTTAGCCAATCTGACAGGTGTGTAGTGGTTTCTCAGAGTGGTCTTAATTTGCATTTCTCTGATCAGTAGTGATTTGGAACACTCTTTCATGTGAGTGGATATAGTTTCAATTTCTTCCTCTGAGAATTGTCTGTTCATATCCCTTGACCATTTATCAATTGGAGAATGGTTCGGTTTCTTATAAATTATGGTCAGTTCTCTATATATTTTGGAAATGAGACCTTTGTCAGAACCTTTGTTTTTAAAAATATTTTCCCAATTTGTTACCTCCCTTCTAATCTTGTTTGCATTAGTATTATTTGTACAGAAACTTTTTAGTTTGATGTAATCAAAATCTTCTATTTTGTGATCAATAATGATCTCTAGTTCTCCTCTGGTCATAAATTCCTTCCTCTTCCACAAATCTGAGAGGTAGATTATCCTCTGTTCCTCTAATCTATTTATTATCTCCCTCTTTATGCCTAAATCATGGACCCATTTTGATCTTATCTTGGTATATGGTGTTAAGTGTGGATCCATATCTAATTTCTGCCATACTAATTTCCAGTTTTCCCAACAGTTTTTTCCGAATAATGAATTTTTATCCCTAATGTTGGAATCTTTGGGTTTGTCAAAGATTAGATTGCTATAGATGTACCCTTTTTTGTCCTTTGTATCTAATCTGTTCCACTGATCTACCGGTCTATTTCTTAGCCAATACCAAATGGTTTTGGTGATTGCTGCTATATAATATAGCTTTAGATCAGGTACACTTAGACCACCTTCCTCTGAGTTTTTTTTCATTAGTTCCCTTGCAATTCTTGACCTTTTATTCTTCCATATGAATTTTGTTGTTATTTTTTCCAGGTCATTAAAATAGTTTCTTGGGAGTCTGATTGGTATAGCACTAAATAAATAGATTAGTTTGGGGAGTATTGTCATCTTTATTATATTCGCTCGGCCTATCCAAGAGCACTGAATGTCTTTCCAATTATTTAAATCTGATTTTATTTTTGTGGCAAGTGTTTTGTAATTTTTCTCATATAATTCCTGACTTTTCTTTGGTAGATGGATTCCCAAATATTTTATACTCTCAACATTTGTTTGGAAAGGAATTTCTCTTTGTATCTCTTGCTGTTGCATTTTGTTAGTGATATATAAAAATGCCGAGGATTTATGTGGATTTATTTTGTATCCTGCCACTTTGCTGAAATTTTGAATTATTTCCAGTAGCTTTTTAGCCGAGTCTTTGGGGTTCTCTAAGTATACCATCATGTCATCTGCAAAAAGTGATAGTTTAATTTCCTCATTTCCTACTCTAATTCCTTGAATCTCTTTCTCGGCTCTTATTGCCGAGGCTAGCGTTTCTAGTACTATATTGAATAGTAATGGTGATAGTGGGCAACCTTGTTTCACTCCTGATCTTACTGGGAAAGGTTGCAGTTTATTTCTATTGCATATTATGCTTACTGAAGGTCTTAAATATATGCTCCTGATTATTCTAAGGAATAGTCCATTTATTCCTATACTCTCAAGAGTTTTTAGTAGGAATGGATGTTGGATTTTGTCAAATGCTTTTTCTGCATCTATTGAGATGATCATATGGTTCTTATTAATTTGATTATTAATATGGTCAATTATATTAATAGTTTTCCTAATATTAAACCAGCCCTGCATTCCTGGAATAAATCCTATTTGATCATAGTGTATTATCCTGGAGATGATTTTCTGAAGTCTTTTTGCTAATATCTTATTTAAGATTTTAGCATCAATATTCATTAAGGAGATTGGTCTATAATTTTCTTTCTCAGTTTTCGATCTACCTGGTTTAGGTATCAGTACCATGTCTGTGTCATAAAAGGAGTTTGGTAGGACTCCTCCTACTTTTGGTAGGACATTGGGGCTAATTGTTCTTTAAATGTTTGGTAGAATTCACATGTGAATCCATCTGGCCTTGGGGATTTTTTCCTGGGGAGTTGATTAATAGCTTGTTCTATTTTTCTGAAATGGGACTATTTAAGCAATTGATCTCTTCCTCTGTTAATCTAGGGAGCCTATATTTTTGGAGGAAGTCATCCATTTCACTTAAGTTATCAAATTTATTGGCATAAAGTTGGGCAAAGTAACTCCTTATTATTTCTCTAATTTCCTCTTCATTGGTGGAAAGATCCCCCTTTTCATTTGTAAGACTATCAATTTGATTTTCCTCTTTCTTTTTTTTGATCAAATTTACCAAAGGTTTATCTATTTTATTGGCTTTTTCATAAAACCAACTCTTGGTTTTATTTATTAATTCAATAGTTTTTTTTTTTTACTTTCAATATTATTGATTTCTCCTTTTAATTTTTGTATTTCAAGTTTAATTTTTGGTTGGGGGTTTATAATTTGGTCTTTTTCTAGCCTTTTAAGTTGTAAGCCCAATTTGTTAATCTTCTCTTTCTCTATTTTCTTCAAATAAGCCTCTAAAGATATAAAATTTCCCCTTATTACTGCTTTAACTGCATCCCAAAGATTTTGATATGATGTCTCCTCATTGTCATTATCTTGGGTGAAATTGTTAATTATTGCTATAATTTGCTCTTTCACCCAGTCATTCTTTAAGATGAGATTATTCAGTTTCCAATTACTTTTTGGTCTATTTACCCCTAACTTTTTACTGAATGTAGCTTTTATTGCATTGTGATCTGAGAAGAAGGCATTTATTATTTCTGCCTTCCTACATTTAATTTTGAGATCTTTATGTCCTAATATATGGTCTATTTTTGTATAGGATCCATGAACTGCTGAGAAGAAAGTATATTCCTTTCTATTGCCATTCAGTTTTCTCCAACGGTCTATAATACCTAGTTTTTCTAATGTTCTACTTACTTTTTAAATTTCTTTCTTGTTTGTTTTGTGGTTTGATTTGTCTAAATCTGAGAGTGCAAGGTTGAGATCTCCCACTATTATAGTTTTACTGTCTATTTCTTCTTGCAGTTCTCTTAACTTTTCCTTTAGAAAGTTAGATGCTATACCACTTGGTGCATATATGTTTAGTATTGATATAGCTTCATTATTTATGCTACCTTTCAGCAGGATATAGTTTCCTTCCTTATCTTTTTTAACGAGATCTACTTCTGCTTTTGATTGATCTGAGATAAGGATAGCTACCCCTGCTTTTTTGGCTTTACCTGAAGCATAATAGGCTCTGTTCCAACCTTTTACCTTTACTCTGCATGTATCTCCCTGCTTTAAGTGTGTTTCCTGTAGGCAACATATTGTAGGGTTCTGCTTTTTGATCCAATCTGCTATCCGTCTCCGTTTGATGGGATCGTTCATCCCATTTACATTTACAGTTAAAATTACTAATTCTGTATTTCCTACCATCGTATTATCCCCAGATTATGCTTTTTTCCCTTGACCCCCCTGATCCCCCTCCCCGATATTTAATTTACAGACCCCCCTTGTGACGCGCAACCCTCCCTCTTTTTTTTTTTTTAGGATCCCTCCCCCCTCCCTCCAAGTCCCTTCACTTATTCTCCTTTTCTAAAGAAGTCATTTCTGATGGTGCTAGCTAGACATAGATGCTTAGCATTTCAGATATGCACATGCAAGTATTACTGCCCCCATTCATTTGTATGAAGATTATATTCAGGTCAAAAATCTAGCAAGTAGGCATAGAAAATATTAACTTTGTTTCTGGCCTTAACCTTTTATCATAGAGGTTATGTGATATCTTGGTTCAAATAGTACTATAATCTAGGACAAAGATAGTTTTTTTCTTGACATATTGACACATATTCCACATGAAATTGAAAAATACTTTGGTGTGACTGTATAGCATTACTCTTCCCAAGCTTTATTCTCAGATTTCACTTCAAACTATTTAAGAATTATTCAGGCTGTCCTATTAATAACTAGATATGGAAAATCTTTTACTAGAAACACACCCTCAGTGATTGATACTTTCAAAAAAGATTAATTCTAATAATAAAGATTCAAAAGATAATCCGGGAAAACCAAATGGGGATAATGACAGTAGTGCTCCTGCTCACCCTGTAGGCTTAGAAAACCATTTGAATTATTTCGTTCACATAAATAGCCCAAACAAAATGACTACTGAGACAAAATCAAGACAAGAAAATATTTTCCCAACACCAGAGACTAGTATTAAGGCTAAACATACACTATTCAGTTCTACTAACTCAAGAAAGCACTGTTCAACTACTGGAACTGTTCCCACTAGAGTAACTCCTTTCAATTACAATCCAAGTTCTAGGAAAAGTAGTGCAGATAGCAATTCAACCGACCTATCATAAATGTCTACACCAGTAAACAATAACAGAACAAAATAAAAATGAAACTCAAAAACTGAAAAAAAAAAAAAAAACAGAATCCAATAGAGTTCAACCCTTAAATGCCATTCTGAGTCTTATCTGATACCTTTTGTTATAAATATATTTATTATAAGCAAATAAACAAACAAGCAAATAAACTAATTAATTAATAAACAACTGAATGAATAGATAGATGAAAAACAAAATAAAACAAAGAAAAAAAAAAAAGAACAATTCAACAGTAAATCCCATTACTCTACTACCACTCTGGCACCAATCTGGCCTTGAACAATAACATTCAGATACTCCAGTAGACTAATATGCTTTTGGTGTGTTATTGAGAAATGTATATCACATTTAAATGCTTGGAATAGGTTGCAGGTTCAAATAAGGTTTCCAAGAAGACCATTTTGATGTCTGGGACAGATCCAGATCTAAAAGCAATCAAAACCTGGTAAATACCAAAGTTTTACAACACTTTAACTGAGTTCACAATTTTATTCTACATTGAAACTGTAAGTTTTTATATAAATGTTCATCTGAGGATTTAAAAATAAATTATAGAACAATTTATCTATTACAAGTTTCCTCTTTGCTAGGTATGATAATATGCCTAGATCATACAAAGAAAGGGAAAGAAGAAAGTGATCTCTAAGTTCAAGGAATTCAAATTATAATTGGCAAGTCACTCTATTTCAAGATAACTTTCACCTAATATCCTCTTACATCCCTTGTTATTTCTAAAGTGCTTATTTCCAATGTGATCTCCTTAGTCTACACAAATTTCTGTGCATTTGTCTTTAAAACATTTGATGATTTTTGTTATTTGAATTTTCCAAAGGCTAAGATATCTACTCTGAAAAACTTCTGTTTTTGAGGAAAGTATAGAGCATGAATACAAATAAATTATTTTGGAGCAAAACTAGTTATCATCATTATGATTAGCTCTTTTAAATTCTGTTTATCAGGAAAAGAGAAGGGAATCCCTTTTTCACTATTTAATTTCCACATAAAAAGAAAAATTTAGGGAAAAAATGTAAAAAGTGATATCAAAAGGCTTTGAGATAGCTAAATCTCTCTCTTCTTTCTCTCTCAACATATATAATTTCTTCCTCAGAATAACAAAGCTAATAATGTTTTAAACATTAAAAAATAATAATTTGAGACCATTCACAGTGTGTTAGTTTTATCATTCTAAAAGTAATTCACAACATTGGCCAAGTATATTCTAAATCACTTTTCAGTACTGAGTCCTGCTTTAGGTACAGATGTCAGTGAAAAGAGTTCCATTGTAAATCAGAAGACCTAGGTAGGTCATTGATTCACTTACTGTATGAAGTCTGAAAAATAATTTAGCCTTAGAATGTCATAGATACCTCAATTTTAAAAATAGAAATCTATGCCCAGTCTCTCCCAACTTCATAAAAGGGGAATGAAAATAATTTGTATCATTGTTGTAATTTTCCTCTCCTAAATATTACATAGCCATATCTTGAAAGTTTTCTTCATTTTAAGGAAGGCTATCATGGATTTAAAATTGTTAATTCAATCACATATCCAAATAATCATTGTCAAACAAAACAAAAAAAAAAAAGAAGGTGAGTTAAAGGAATCAAATTCAGAAAGATTCAGTCCCCTTACTCCTAGAATTTGCTTTTTTGCCATCTTTTCCCCAAATATCTTAGCTCACTTTCGTCCAGAGAAAAATAAATAAATAAAAAAATAAATGAATGAATGAATAAATCAATAAATGAATAAATGAATGAATAAATAAATAAATAAATAAATAAATAAATGAAATTCCTTTTTAGCAACAGAAAGCATAAGGCATTATGTGGAATTAAGGATAATGAGATAACAAGTGCTTTTAAAAATATATGTTCTGATGACAATACTCCCCAAACTAATCTATTTATTTAGTGCTATACCAATCAGACTCCCAAGAAACTATTTTAATGACCTAGAAAAAATAACAACAAAATTCATATGGAAGAATAAAAGGTTGAGAATTTCAAGGGAATTAATGAAAAAAAGTCAGATGAAGGTGGTCTAGCTGTACCTGATCTAAAGCTATATTATAAAGCAGCAGTCATCAAAATCATTTGATATTGGCTAAGAAATAGATCAGTGGAACAGATTAGGTATACAGGACAAAATAGGGTACAACTACAGCAATCTAGTGTTTGACAAACCCAAAGATACCAACATTTGGGATAAGAATTCATTCTTTGAAAAAAACAGTTGGGAAAACTGGAAATTAGTATGGCAGAAATTAGATATAGACCTACACTTAACACCATATACCAAGATAAGATCAAAATGGGTCCATGATTTAGACATAAAGAATGAGATCATAAATAGATTGGAGGAACAGAGGATAGTCTACGTCTCAAACCTGTGGAGGAGGAAGGAATTTATGACGAAAGGAGAACTAGAGATTGTTAGGATTACTAAGTGAGAACTCAGGTTGTCTGGACAGTGACAAGGTGAGAATTCAGGTTTTCTGTACAATTACAAGGTGAGAACTCAGGTTGACTTGATAGAGGGGGCAAGCTCATTGGCTGGGGTGGTTCTTCCCAGAAGCCCTTGCATTATCCCACGCCCATTCTCTGGGAGGATAAAAGAGACAGCATTGGGCCCAGAGAGCAGATCGGCCTGGAGAAGGATAAGAACTGGAGGAGATTCAGAGCCAGGATTCAAGAAGAGGACTCTGCATTGCATCAGGCTTGACGGGGCTCTCTGCAGGAAGGGAAGTCACTTCTCTGGACAAGAGTTAACAGCAACTGCCTGGAGACAATGGTTCGCTACAGGAAGAAGAATCTGTCGGAGAGATTTGAGTAGAAGACACAGCAGATCTCTTCCCAGAGAGTGATCCGGCAGCTTCTGGAGACGACAGCTCGCTACAAGAGATCATTATTGATCACAAAATAGAAGATTTTGATTACATCAAATTAAAAAGCTTTTGTACAAACAAAACTAATGCAAACAAGATTGGAAGGGAAGTAGCAAATTGGAAAAAATATTTTTACAGTTAAAAGTTCTGATAAAGGTTTTGACATTCTCAAAATATATAGAGAACTGACTCTTAATTTATAAGAAATCAAACAATTCCCCCCAACCAAAAATTAAACTTGAAATACAAAAATTAAAAGGAGAAATCAATAATATTGAAAGTAAAAAAACTATTGAATTAATAAATAAAACCAAGAGTTGGTTTTATGAAAAAGCCAATAAAATAGATAAACCTTTGGTAAATTTGATCAAAAAAAAGAAAGAGGAAAATCAAATTGATAGTCTTACAAATGAAAAGGGGGATCTTTCCACCAATGAAGAGGAAATTAGAGAAATAATAAGGAGTTACTTTGCCCAACTTTATGCCAATAAATTTGATAATTTAAGTGAAATGGATGACTTCCTCCAAAAATATAGGCTCCCTAGATTAACAGAGGAGGAGATAAGTTGCTTAAATAGTCCCATTTCAGAAAAAGAAATAGAACAAGCTATTAATCAACTCCCCAGGAAAAAATCCCCAGGGCCAGATGGATTCACATGTGAATTCTACCAAACATTTAAAGAACAATTAGTCCCAATGTTATATAAATTATTTGAAAAAATAGGGGATGAAGGAGTCCTACCAAACTCCTTTTATGACACAGACATGGTACTGATACCTAAACCAGGTAGATCGAAAACTGAGAAAGAAAATTATAGACCAATCTCCTTAATGAATATTGATGCTAAAATCTTAAATAAGATATTAGCAAAAAGACTTCAGAAAATTATCTCCAGGATAATACACTATGATCAAGAAGGATTTATTCCAGGAGTGCAGGGCTGGTTTAATATTAGGAAAACTATTAATATAATTGACCATATTAATAATCAAATTAATAAGAACCATATGGTCATCTCAATAGATGCAGAAAAAGCATTTGACAAAATCCAACATCCATTCCTAATAAAAACTCTTGAGAGTAAAGGAATAAATGGACTATTCCTTAGAATAATCAGGAGCATATATTTACGACCGTCAGTAAGCATAATATGCAATAGAAATAAACTGCAACCTTTCCCAGTAAGATCAGGAGTGAAACAAGGTTGCCCACTATCACCATTACTATTCAATATAGTACTAGAAACGCTAGCCTCGGCAATAAGAGCCGAGAAAGAGATTCAAGGAATTAGAGTAGGAAATGAGGAAATTAAACTGTCACTTTTTGCAGATGACATGATGGTATACTTAGAGAACCCCAAAGACTCTGCTAAAAAGCTACTGGAAATAATTCAAAATTTCAGCAAAGTGGCAGGATACAAAATAAATCCACATAAATCCTCGGCATTTTTATATATCACTAACAAAATGCAACAGCAAGAGATACAAAGAGAAATTCCATTCCAAACAAATGTTGAGAGTATAAAGTATTTGGGAATCCATCTACCAAAGAAAAGTCAGGAATTATATGAGAAAAATTACAAAACACTTGCCACAAAAATAAAATCAGATTTAAATAATTGGAAAGACATTCAGTGCTCTTGGATAGGCCGAGCGAATATAATAAAGATGACAATACTCCCCAAACTAATCTATTTATTTAGTGCTATACCAATCAGACTCCCAAGAAACTACTTCAATGACCTAGAAAAAATAACAACAAAATTCATATGGAAGAATAAAAGGTTGAGAATTGCAAGGGAACTAATGAAAAAAAACTCAGAGGAAGGTGGTCTAAGTGTACCTGATCTAAAGCTATATTATATAGCAGCAGTCACCAAAACCATTTGGTATTGGCTAAGAAATAGACCGGTAGATCAGTGGAACAGATTAGATACAAAGGACAAAAAAGCATACAGCAACCTAATCTTTGACAAACCCAAAGATACCAACATTAGGGATAAAAATTCATTATTCGGAAAAAACTGTTGGGAAAACTGGAAATTAGTATGGCAGAAATTAGATATGGATCCACACTTAACACCATATACCAAGATAAGATCAAAATGGGTCCATGATTTAGGCATAAAGAGGGAGATAATAAATAGATTAGAGGAACAGAGGATAATATACCTCTCAGACTTGTGGAGGAGGAAGGAATTTATGACCAGAGGAGAACTAGAGATCATTATTGATCACAAAATAGAAGATTTTGATTACATCAAACTAAAAAGTTTCTGTACAAATAATACTAATGCAAACAAGATTAGAAGGGAAGTAACAAATTGGGAAAATATTTTTAAAAACAAAGGTTCCGACAAAGGTCTCATTTCCAAAATATATAGAGAACTGACCCTAATTTATAAGAAACCAAACCATTCTCCAATTGATAAATGGTCAAAGGATATGAACAGACAATTCTCAGAGGAAGAAATTGAAACTATATCCACTCACATGAAAGAGTGTTCCAAATCACTACTGATCAGAGAAATGCAAATTAAGACCACTCTGAGATACCACTACACACCTGTCAGATTGGCTAAGATGACAGGAACAAATAATGATGAATGTTGGAGGGGATGTGGGGAAACTGGGACACTAATACATTGCTGGTGGAGTTGCGAAAGAATCCAGCCATTCTGGAGAGCAATCTGGAATTATGCCCAAAAAGTTATCAAACTGTGCATACCCTTTGACCCAGCAGCGCTACTACTGGGATTATATCCCAAAGAAATACTAAAGAGCGGAAAGAGACATATATGTGCCAAAATGTTTGTGGCAGCTCTTTTTGTAGTAGCTAGAAACTGGAAGATGAATGGATGTCCATCAGTTGGAGAATGGTTGGGTAAATTATGGTATATGAAGGTTATGGAATATTATTGCTCAGTAAGAAATGACCAGCAGGATGAATACAGAGAGGTTTGGAGAGACTTACATGAACTGATGCTGAGTGAAATGAGCAGAATCAAGAGATCACTATACACTTCAACAACAATACTGTATGAAGTTATATTCTGATTGAAGTGGATATCTTCAACATAAAGAAGATCCAATTCACTTCCAGTTGATCAATGATGGACAGAAACAGCTACACCAAGAGAAGGAACACTGGGAATTAAATGTAAACTGTTTGCACTACTGTCTTTCTACCATGGTTACTTATTCCTTCAGAATCCAATTCTTACCATGCAACAAGAAAATTGGATTTACACACATATATTGTATCTAGGTTATACTGTAACACATTTAATATATATGGGATTGCCTGCCATCTAGGGGAGGGAGTACAGGGAGGGAGGGGAAAATTTAGAAAAATGAATACAAGGGATAATGTTTAAAAAAATTATTCATGCTTATGTACTATCAAAAATTATAATTATAAAATTAATTTTAAAAGTTGTTAAAAATATATGTTCTATTCATTCACATGTCTATATTTTTAGAAAATTATAGATCCTTAATCTTTCAGTAGTTATTTGGAAAGTTTCTTTCCTTGATTTCTTTATTTTCAAATAAATTCTTATCATCAGCATTTAAGAGTGGTATACCTTTTGATTTTATTTTTTTTAAAGAAATTGGAATAGTATATTTTATTTTTTCATCATTTCTTCAAAGAAACACATCTTTTCTTTCACTGCACACATTTATTTGCCTACATCATCACAGAGAGGCTATAATAGACTTTTTTCTTTTGCTAGACTTTCTCCCACCACAATTTAGCAGCTGATAAGATTGTCTAAAATAAGCAGCATCAGGATAGATGTTGAAAATATCAAGTCCTTTAAAAACATTCCCAACTGTTTATAGGCCACTTGTTTTCTTTCCAGAAGTCATCACTAACTTTCATGCTCTTAAAATCTTTGTAATTGATTGCTCTCTTCTAGTCATTCTCTCTTCATCAGTGACTCCATTCGTACTTAGTCTGGCCCAAATTACATATTGTGATTTTTATTTTGTTTCTAACACTTAGTATCATGAATTAAATTTAGAAGGGATCTTGGAAACCATCTGATCCAGCGTATTTATTTTACAAAATAGAAAGCTAAGGCCTAGATGGCAAAGTAAAGGCAGGAATTCACCTGAGCTTTCCCCCAAACCCCTTCAAATACCTTTAAATAATGACTCTCAACAAAGCATAGAGCACCAGAACCCCCAAAAGATGGAGTGAAATTATCCAGACAAAAGTAACTTAGTAGATTAGCAGGAAAAGTCTGTTATACGAGGATGAGACAGAAGCGCAGTCCAGTGCAAGCCTTGTCAGCACAGACTAAACCCCAAGAAACAAAACAAAACAAAACAAAACCAAAAAAAAAAAAAAAAAAAAGACCTCTGGACAACTAATTCAGTAGCACCAGTGGCAGTTTCCAGACTTTTTAGCCCAAGCCCACAGATGACAAGAAGATGAGACAATGTGTCATAAGTAGATTTACAGGGGTCCCTTTACTGGCACCAGAGGCAGGATTCTTTTGCACTACCTATACTTGAAAGTTAGTTATAGTACTGAGTCTTAATTCTAGTGCAAGGAGGAGAACTTGCATCACAAAGGTTGTGGTGACAAGAGCACAGGGACTCTGATAAGAGGAACAAGATTCAAAATAGTACTTGTGATCACTCAAAAACCAAGTAACAGTATAGGAGAGTGATAAACACGCTTTTTCATAGATCGTATCATCTTGGAACAGTCAAAAACTTACAGGATTCCAAATTTATCTGCAAAAATAGCTGCACAAATATACCTGAATCTTGGGATAGTTGCTTCTTCTATTTGGGAATTAGAGTTCCACATTAGGAAAAAGTTAAAAGTGAAAAAAATATGTTGAAAAATGAACAAAGAAGAAAAAAATTCTGACCACAAATATTACTATATTTACTAGAGAGATAAAAATACAAACTCAGGAGAAAACAATGTCAAAACTCCTGCATCCAAAGACTTAAATAAAAAATATGGAATTGTTTTAAGTCATGGAAACACTCAGAAAGGATTTTAAAATCAAATAAGAAAGGTAAAGGAAATATTGGGAAAAGAAATGAGAGGATGAAAAAAAATCATGAAAAATGAGTTGAGCTTGGTAAAGGATGCACACAAATACTGAAGAAAATAACTAACAACTTAAAAAAAAAAAACACAGAATAAGCAAAATGGTAGCAAAGTACAAAAATCCAATGAAGAAAAGATTTGAAAAGCATAATTGAGCAAATGGAAGAAAGATGTATAAATTGAACTTAGGAGAAAAGTTTTGTAAAAAAGTAGAATTGGCCAAATGAAAAAGGTTTAAAAAAACACTGAAGAAAAAATTCCTTAAAAGTGGGAAATGGAAGCTAATAGCTTTGCAATACAACATCATAACAATAATATACAACAATATAACAGGAAACAGTTAAAAATCATAAGAATGAAAAAATTGAAAAAAAAAAAAGTGAAATATCTCATTGGAAAAACAACTGACCTGGACAAAAGATCCAAAAACTGCTGGAATATCTGAAAATTATAATGAGAGCCTAGATATCATCTTTCAAGAAATGATAAAGCCACATGGCCCTCCTATCTCCTTCACTTCACCAGACATTACAAGAAAGAGAGAGAGAAAGAGAGAATGAATGAATCCTTATTCAGGCTCTGTGGGAAAAATGAGCCTTGCTCCACTTAAGCAGCTGGGGAAAGGAAATAATTTTTGGATCCTCCTCCTGATAAAACTCTCAGGTAGGAGGAGGTTTTAGAACATGGGCTAGGAATACTAAGATGGGAGTGGGTACAGAGAGAGCCCTCTATGTCAGCTTAGATATCGAGATTCTTTGTATCCAAGTTGTTGATAATAACTTTTGTCACTTTACCAATTAGCCTGATGCAGAATCAAGAATCATTTATTTTTAGCAGTGACTGTACTGGAACTCTGATGTTTTTTTTTTTTTTTAACTTGATCCTGTTCATCATCATCACCTTCCATTAGAAGAAATCTGTGGCTAAATTAGGGTGTCATCATTTGTGCTGTGACTGATATTTTTTGCTGCTGCTCTAGTTTATCAATAACATTTAACATAAGGAGACTCAACTATGAAATTCCAAAATTGGACCCATCACAAGGACCAAATTGTGAAAATTTGAAGTTTAACTATATGAAAGAAGGGCTTTTGTTCTTCTCTATATTTTATTGAATTTTTTGTGTTCTTCCATATTCCCTTTTTCTCATCTTTATGGTATCCATGACAGGAGGACTAAATGGTGGAAGAAAATTAGCACCTTGCTACCCAAGAGTTCATGTTTCCTATGGCATCATTTTTTCATCCTGTCACAGTTTTGTCTCCACATACAAACCACATGGGTTCTTTAATTTCAGATTTTGAAATTTTCTCCCTCCTTAAAACATAATTGATGTTAATTTTAATAAAATAGTTTCCTGAATTATAGCCAGTAAAAAATTAAAGGTATGCCTCTCAGACTTTGTTGGTACCCTTGGATACTCAACTAACTATGTATTTTTTTTTGTAAAATTATAATAGCTTGTTATTTTTCAAAATACATTCAAAGATAGTTTTCAATATTCACCCTTGCAAAATCTTGTGTTGCAAAGTTTTCTCCCTACCTCCCCACTCCATTCTTCACCTATCCAGCAAGCTATCCAATATAGCTTAAACATGTGCAATTCTTCTAAACTTATTTCCACATTTATCATTTTGCACAAGAAAAATCAGATCAAAACAGAAAAATGAGGAAAACAAAACAAGCTAGGAAACAACAACAAAAAAGTAAAAATACTATATTGTGATCCACATTCAGTCCCAATAGTCCTCTCCATGAATGCAGATAACTGTCTCCACCAGACTATTAGAATTGCCCTGAATCACCTCATTGTTGAAAAGAGCCAAATCCATCACAATTGAGCATCACATAATCTTGTTGCTTTGAACAATGTTCTCTTGAGTCTACTCACTTCACTTAGGATCAGTTCATGTAAGTCTCTCTAGGTCTTTCTGAAATTATCCTACTGATCGCTACTTTTAGAAAAATAGTATTCTATAACATTCATATACTATAAATTATTCAGCTATTCCCAACTGATAGGGATCCAGTCAGTTTTCAGTTCCTTGGCACTGCAAAAATAGCTGCTACAAACATTTTTGCCTATATGGGTTCTTTCCCCACATCTATGATCTCTTTGGAATATAGTTACTTTGGGGATAGAAACACTAATGGATCAAAGGATAGGCCTGGTTTGATAGCTCTTTGTGCATTCTTCCAAATTGCTCTCTAGAATAGTTGGATCAGTTAACATCTCTACCAATAATGAATTAGTGTCCCAGTTTTCCCACATCCACTCCAAAATTTATCTTATCTTTTCCTGTCATCTTAGCCAATATGAGAGATGTGAAGTAGTGCCTTAGAATTGTTTTAATTTGTATTTCTCTAATCAATAGTGATTTAGAGCATTTTTTATATAACTAGAAATAGCTTTAATTTCTTTGTCTAAAAATTTTCTCTTCATATCTATTCACCATTTATCCATTGGGGAATGGCTTGCATTAGTATAAATTTAACCAGTTTTCTTTATATTTTATAAATGAGGTCTTTAACAGAATTCTTGAATGTAAATTGTTTTCCCAATTTTCTGTTTCACTTCTAATCTTAGATGCATTGGTTATGTTTGTACAAAACCTTTTTAATTTAATATAATCAAAATTATTCATTTTGTATTTTATAATATTTTCTAGTTCTTCTTTGGCCATAAATTACTTCCTTCTTCATATATATGCGAGATTGACTATCTTCATTCTACTAATTTACTTATACTATTATCCTTTGTGTTTAAATAATGAAGCCATTTTGATCTTATCTTGGTATAGGGTATAAGGTATTAGTCAATGCCTAATTTCTGGGTTCTTGTCCCAGAAGCTGGAGTCTTTGGGTTTATCAAACTCTAGATTACTATAGTTTATGACTTTTGAAGTTACTATGTCTTGATAGACCAACTAGACAAATTTCCAAATGGAAATGAAGACAATTTCCAAAGAAATTAATGCAAAAGTATTGTTATTGCACTTCCTTTTCACATATTCTTGCTGTTTTAAGAAAACCAAATCCCTTTTATTGGATACTCAGTGACTCATAAGTATCTAATATACACCAAACATGGAACTTACATCAAGAGTGCTTGGTTTAGATCCATACCTACAAGATTTTGTTTGTTCTAAGAGATAGAAATAGTACCAACTTATTGAAGCTTGGAGAATCTAAATTGACTGTCTAAAAGAAAGAAAATCCTAACAATCAGAATAAAAAATAAAATTCATCACTTTAGGTAGAAATTATGAATTCTATATACTACTAATCAGGATAAAGCAAATGAGATTACTGCACAAATATAATTTGGATTTTGTGATGCTTACACTTTCTTCTGATGCTTCCATCATCTTGGTGTATGGCTTCCTCATTTCACATTTGGATTACAATAACCTCTTGTTAGTCTCCTTCATCATGACTGTTTTCACTCCAGTTCATCTTGCACTCAGCTATCAAAGTGATCTTACTAAGTACAGGACTGACTATATGAAACCCTACCTTCACAGTTTCTCATATCCTTACATTCTAAGATTCAGTAAGACTGGCATCATTATCTGTTATGATTTTTACAAGGTACAAAGACAGTGGAATTAATAGAGACAACAGTTATCTAATTTAGCATGGTATTTAACAGTTCTCTAGTTCACTAATGTATTTAGTACTTATTAGAGTTCCACAAGAATTCATACCTTTAAGAGAGCATATATATATATAAGCTAGGAGCCTCAACCAGGATGCACTTCGGGAGATTCACAAGCCAGGATTCAGTTGAGGACATTCACAAGTCAGAAAGCCCACAAACCTACTCTGGGAGGCAAAGTCAGAATCATTCAAACTTCCACCTTTATGCTGACTGGAGGCTTTGGATTCAGAGGGAGCTAGAGGCAGAAAGAGACAAAGGACTAGCGGAAAGAGCTCTCAGAACCAAGGAAAGAGATAGGCCTCTAAGAAAGCTAACCAGGCTGTTTAGAAGAAGACAATAAAGGATTTGGACTTTAACTCCTGGCTGAATGTTAAGTAAGTGATCATTACTTTGAACTAAAACTAAATCTGTTCTCAGAAGCCCCCCAAGAAACCTGCTCCCAGTGAACATTATATTTTAGAGGAGAACATCACATTTTGGCACCTGAATGTGGGACAGACATGATCCTGATTTCAGTGGAAAAGCCTCCAATCCTGATTTCAGTGGAAAAGTCTTCTTGACCCAGAAATTAAGGAAAGTACAACAAGGAAATTTGTAAAAGCATTAAAACAGTATTTCAGCTAAAATGGGATAGATGTTTAGAAAACAGCCTTCTTTTCCTCTTCAAGGAAAATGTGTCAAAAACTTGATCAGACTGATAAAAAATCAGGGTTTAATTGTAACCTGGGAGGAGATGACTGAACTTTTAGAAACTGTACAGCACACATCTCCTTGGTTCTCTAAGGAAAAATAATTGGATCCAGAGGTATGGAAATTAGTAGGAGAGCAACTACATGAATACCACAATTTCAATCCATACTCAATTTCCAAAAATATACTTAATACATGTAAGTTTATACAACTGGCTTTAAGAAATTATATAAGTGTTAGACTAAAGAAAAACAAGAAGGAGCAGGAGGGGGACTTGCCAACTAAACTATGTGAAAAGGATGAAGAATTAGATAAGAATGGAGTTAAGTACAATTCTGAGTGTGGCACTTCACAACAGGATCATTCCTTATCCTCTGACCTACCTCCCTCAATTAACTCTTCATGGGTGAAGGGAGAAGGAGGAGGTGGAGAGGCAGAAACACAATTATCATCTCCTATGAAGCAGCCTATGACAAGATTACAAAAGGCATTGGTTAAGGCTAAGAGAGAAGGACAGGATATATCTGATTAAAAAATAAATGTATACCCTGTGATTGAAGAACGTGATTCTTCAGGTCAAAAAAGGAGAAGATACACTCCTTTTGATCTGGAAAAAAATAAGGGTTTGAAAAAGGGTTGCACTCTTTATGGAGCTACATCATCTTATGTTAAGATGTTACTAGATAATTTGTCTTATGAAATCCTAACTCCCAGTGATTGGAAATCCATAGCAAGGACATGTTTAGAACATGGACAAAACTTGTTATGGCTTTCAGAGTATCATTAATTATGTAGGAGTCAAGCCAGATGCAATAGGCAAACAGGAGTTAATGTACAAGAACCATTGGAGAAAAATGCAGCTACAGAAATAATGACCAAACATCTGGCTAAGGAAAATGTCAGGAAGGCATGATAGCAGCTGTGTTTACACCCAGAGAGTCTTTAGAAGTTTAGGACTCTGATGTGTTATCAGGCAAAAGGCAATGAGATGGAAGAAAGGGATTATATGATAACCAACAGAAAAAACAATCAGATAGCAGAAAGGGATTACAATTGGGGGGAATACAGGCTTTTTAAACCAACAGGGCAGTGTCCAGTGCAAACTGCTCCAAAAGCAATTGCCAGGTGATGAAGAGAGATCTAGAAAGTGATAAAAAGAAGGAAATAAGATAGGTTAACTGCTTGGGAAAAAGAGTTTGCATGTATTCCTACAAATTGAGAAGGAAGCAGATGGAGAAGGAAATAGATGGGTAGCAACAAGCACCTGGAAAGAGACAGAAAAAGAGAAAACTCTGGAAACAAAGGAGAAGACCTAAGAACAAAATCTGCAGGAATCATTGAATTCCCTACCACAAGATAAGACTGTTGCAGGACTTCAAAACTTGCAGGAATTATTGGATTCCTGGCACATGAAGTAATGGACAATAGATTCCTTTTGGACTACTTCTAGGGCTTATGGATATGAATAATTTATCATGTGTTATATTACTATGGCTTATGTAATTTGTGTAATTATGTATTAATACCTCCCATATTGATGGATTTATGTATACCTGTTTTAAGAGTGAGCCACTTTAGAAACCTGCTAATCTGATTTGATTTCCCATTTCTTTTGGTATTTTCATCTCCCTTCCTGAGTCATCAGGGAGAGTGTGATCACCTACTCTTTTTATGGTGTTTTCACTCCTTTTTTTTTTGATCAGTCAGAGAAGGCTTGATCACCTACTTTTTTTGGGTTCTCACCTCCTTGAGAAGTCAGGGAGTGTAATGTGCTATTGTCTCCAGAAACTGCCGATCTCTCTCTGGAAAGAGATCTGCTGTCTCAACTGCCACCAACTCTGACCGCCTGTAGAGACTCTTCCTCATTCTCTCCAGTGATGTCCTCTTTTATCTTCCCAGAGAATGGGCGTGGGATAAAGCAAGGGCTTCTGGGAAAAATATTTCAATCAATGAACTTGCTCCTCCTAAGCATGTAAGCTCCTCCCTAGAAGTTTAATAGGGTAAAACTCCCAGTAAAGGCCAGAACTAGAGAATTTTTAAGTACTGATTTACCACTTAGTAAGAACCTAATATCTCATTATCTCATTAACACTTAGTAAGAACCTAACAAGGGAGGTCATGACTACCTATGTTCTAAATCAAAAGAAAGCAGAAGATGCTATGATCTTACAAGGTACCAAGACAGTGGAATTGATAGAGACATAGTTATTTAATTTAGCATGGCACATAACAATTCTCTAGTTCACTAATGTATTTAGTACTTATTAGAGTTCCACAAGAAGTCACACCTTTAAGAGAGCATATATAAGCTAGGAGCCTCAACCAGGATGTACTTTGGGAGATTCACTAGCCAGGATTCAGTAGAGAAGATTCACAAGTCAGAAAGCCTACAAGCCCACTCTGGGAGGTGGAGTCAGATGCATTCCAATTTCCACCTTTGTGCTGGATGAAGGCTTTGGATTCAGAGGGAGCTAGAGGCAGAAGCTGGAAGAGACAAAGAACTAGCTGCAAGAGTTCTAGGAATCAAGCAGAGAGATAGGCCTCTAAGAAAATTAACCGGGCTGTTTTGAATGAGACAATAAAGGATCTGAACTTTAACTCCTGGCTGCATTTGGGGTGATTATTACACAGAACTGAAAGGAAAGCTGCCTCCAGAAGCCCAAAAAACCAGCTCCCAGAGAACATTATATTTTAGAGGAAAACATTACAATTATCATAATACATTATGTCTGCCAACTTTGGACATTTTCACTGCTTAGCTATTATGTATTAATTTTTCTCTGGTTTTATCTTGCCTTGATTTCCATGGCCACTTTTAAGATACAGAAAAAACATATCTATGTCAAAGAGCCTTTCTTGGTCTCCCTTAATCTTAGTTCCTTTTCTCTTACATTATCTTCAACTTATATAGTTTATATCTTGATTATACAGAGTTGTTTACAAGCCCCCCCCCCCCCCCCGCTCCTCCCCACTGGACTGTGCTCCTGCAGAGAGAAAATTGTTTTGTTGTTACTGTGCTTCTTTTGCTGCTGGTGTTTTTGTATTTTGCTGTTCTTTTTGTATTTTGCTGTTCTTTGTATCCCCAGCACTTAGCACAATGCTTAGCACTGAATAAACTTACATATTTGTTGACTTTCTTCTTGTGAAATTGTTATTCTATGGCAAGTCATTTGTCCATATCTTAGTTAGTGAAGTCTCTAAAAATATAAAGTAGGTAGGGGAATGCTGAATATATTTTCACCACATGCATTAGAGTGTGACTATATGTCAGAAAAGACAATGCAAATAAGGCATGTTGAACACAATGACTTAAATAAATGCCAGCTATTGAAAATTAAATAATATTTGTAGCATATCATGGGCTTTTTATATCTTTTGTATGCCCCAGGGCTTTGCATCTACAGCTCTGAGAATACATGGACAGGTTTAAACGTTGATAGGTTGTTAATAAGAAAATTAATAGTTTCTCAGCCCTCCATCTAAGAATCAACTGTATTTGAGTATTTTATAGCTTTTGCCTATTCATTTTCCTGAAAAGCATTACTCTATCAATGGGCTTTTGGGATAACCATTTAATAGAAGAGTCATTAATTGAAAAGAGCTTTGTATCCATGTCTCTTAAATAAAGATAAAAGAAAGCTTACCTTCTAATACTATTTTCTTCTTCCTTCTAGTGTAGCAGATAGATAATTTGCTTTAGAGTTAAAAAAAAAAAACCTGAATTCAACTCTCGTCTTAGCATCATATGCACTGTAAATTTAGGTATGTCCGTTAATTTCTCAGTGTCTTCAAAAAGATCTGTAAGAATATAAGTAGCATAATTTATGCTGATTTTCATTATAGAGGGAGTTTTTCTTCTAGAAGTTGTTTAAATCGAAGAATTAATTTATTTAGTTAAGCATTCCTATTCCTAAAGCAATGAATACATCTTAAATGTCCTTATTTTAAAACTGTTTCAGTGTTGCTTTTCTGAGCTGAATATGCTTCCTTTTGTATTCACAATGCCTTTAGACCTTCCTTTCATTTATCCTCTATTGTAAATGCTAGTATAAATGCTGTAGGCCAATAGGATAAATTGTACCCCCCCAAGAGCTTTACAAAGATCATCAATTTTGTTTACCAGAAGACTAAACTCCTGATGCTGAAGGTCACAAAGTAGTGTTTGTTGCTCTTTGGCATCTATAAATGGAAGAAGATTCAAAAAAAAATAAAAAAGGAATGAAAGATAATGTAGCAGGAGGTAATACATTCCTAGGCCTATATCTATATATCAATTCTATGGCAATATTATAAGTACAACATAAAAGGATCTATAGTTTCTAGGGGAATGTGAGTTTGAATGTTAAAATAAAGCATGTCCAGAGAAAATAAGTAGGTAATGATTGCTTTTTCTTTATCCTACCAATGACCCACAACCCAGAGGCTATAAGCTGCAAATCCTGAACAATATATATATTGAGCCTAATTCTTTCTATATTGCATAACAACATAAGGCATATAAAGTCATTTATGGAATCATTCCTTTTCTCTGGAGAAAAATGTGCTTTTAAATTGTAATGTAGAATTGTGGGGACACAGTTTGGTCAGAAGTCACATTTTATCTGACCCTTGTCTGACATCTTGTGAATACTTTTGCTTTAAAATAAAAACAAAAGTAATACCATTAGCAGAACAACAACAACTTTAAAGATCCATGATTTCATTAGTGTGCTTTTTTTTTCATTGCTCTAGCCCATAAACCACCTTACCTTAGTACAGACAATGATCTTTATCTGTTTCTATGACCACAATATTCTTCAGTCTATGACATACTTACTGATTAACTTCTCAAATTCCTGGTGATCAGCCTCTCTAAACTTAGCTGTGGTGGTCTGTGAGTAGCAATATTACACTTTCTTGAAAGCATTGTAGCTGGGAAAAAGTCATCATCACTGAAATTCTAGTAACAGAATCTTCAAGAGCTCATGAAGATCTATGTATCATAATGAAGTAACTGTGATTTCTATGGTGGAGACAAAAACAATAAGAATAGAATAAATAATCAGAATAAACTGAGAGGAAGTATTATATAATTGAAAGATTGGTGAAGAAAGAAGAATTGGAGTCAGAGAATCTGAGTGTGAATACTATCTTTACTACATATGTGACCTTATGCAATTCACTTTTACTTAATCTCTGTGAAACAAGTTTCCACATTTGTAAAACATAGAAATTAAGCAAAATAGCTTCCAAACTTTCTGTTTTAAATATTTGATTTCAAGACTAAGTCTATTGTGTGTGTGTGTGTGTGTGTGTGTGTGTGTGTGTATGTTGTTTTTTTGGGGAAGCAATGCATTGGAAACACAAGGGATCAACAGAAGTAGCCCATGCTCTATAACTTAAAAAGTTGGCCAACATAATCAGAAGCTAAATTATTTGTATAGGTCGTATCATAAATATATGTATATGTATATATGCATATATACTACCTGCATACACATATAAATATACATGTTTGAATATATGTGTATATGTATATCTGAGGCAGAACTTGATTCAAGGTCATTCTGATTCACTCTACCTCATTCTTCCTTTACTTGCAACTTTTGTTTTTTCTACCTCCTCCAATCCCCCAAAACTTTTCAGTTTGGGAGACACTCCCCAACATACAGCTATAAGTACACTAATTAACCCCAAGCTCAAGCTGCTGCTGTAGCTACCACTTATCCTCTTCTTCCTCCTCCTTCTCCTCTTCCTCCTATCTCCTTCTCTTTCTCCTCCTAACATTCTACCTACTGTGATGACAAGATGCTTTGAATGATGACCTTTTCCTTGGTGAATTGACCACTTATATAGTATAATGTCAGAGCATCTGAAACTTCAATGGCTCCTTAAGTCATATGTTGCTTAAATTTCTTCAAAAGATGGAAATTTTAGTTTGCCATTAGGAGTGAGGCTTTAAAAAAAACAAAATAACTATGAGAAAGATAGTACAATGTGATAATTTCATACTAATATTATCATCTTTACTAAAGTCACATGGCATACTTTGTGAATGACAGAAATTATTCAGTTGGTCAGTCAATAAGCATAATATAGTTCAACCATAAAAGTAAAAAAAGAGAAAATATCAAAAGAAAAGAAAACAAGCAAGAAAAACAAAAGAACCTTCACCATAGAAAGCTACTACAGTGACAGAACAAAACAAAACATAAACTCAGATAAGGACAAAATGTCCACATAAGAAATCTCAAAGAGTGATATGAATTGATCTGAGACCAAAGAAGCTTCTTGAAAGTATTCATTAAAAGACTTTAAAAGGCAAACAAGAGAGGCAGAAGAAAAATGAGGAAAGGAAAGAGAAGCTATGATAGAGAATAATAATGTCATGAAATTTGAGTTGGAAAAAATAAAGAATTCACAGGAGATGCAGGGAAACAAAATTTGTGAATTAGAAAAAGTTTTTAAAAATCACAGGAAAGTAGGATTTCAGAATTGGAAAAAGAAAATAACTCTAAAAAAATAGGAAAATGGAAAAAAATTCAATAGAGCAAAATAATTCATTTAAAAATTCAATTGGGCATATACAAAAAGAACTAAAAATGTGAATGAAGAAAATAACTCATTAAAAATAAGGACGGAGCAAATAGAAATGAATGATTCATTGAGAATCCAAGAATCAGTCAAACAAAACAACAACAAAAAAAAAAATGAAAAACTGGAGAATAACATCAAATACTTACTAGGAAAATCTATAGACCTGGAAAATAGATCTAGGAGAGATAATCTGAGGATCATTGGACTTCCCGAAAACTATGATTAAAAAAAAGAGCCTAGATTCTATTTTACAGGAAATCATCAAAGAGAACTGTCAAGAGATAATAGAAACAGAAGGGAAAATAGTCGTTGAGAGAATTCATCAAACACCTTCTGAAAAAGACCCTAAAAAAAAGAACTCCACAGAACATTGTGGCTAAGCTGAAGAACTACCAAACGAAAGAAAAAATATTGCAAGCAGCTAGAAAAAAAACAATTCAAATATCAAGGGGCCACAATAAAGGTCACTTAAGATCTGGCTGCCTCCACATTAAAAGATTGAAAGGCCTGGAACCCGATATTCTGAAAGGCAAAAAGATCAAGGATTGCAACCAAGAATAAACTACCCAGCTAAGTTTAGCATTTTCTTCCATGGAAGAAAATGGTCATTTAATGAAACAGAGGAATCCCATTTGTTTCTAAGAAAAAAACCAGACTTAAACAAAAAATGTTATCTATATCCACATGACTGAAGAGAAACAGAAAAAGGTAAAAAGAGCTTTTGAGAACTGTATCTCTGTTGTGGATATACAGAAAGTCCACATGGATAATTTGATTTTACGAATATAAAATAAAAAAGGGGAATAGTAAAGGGAAGAGTGTAGTATCAGAAAAAGGGGAAGGAGGAATAAAAAGAACGAAACTACATCCCAGGAAGAGGCATTGAAAATCTACCACATCTGAGGAGGCGGAGCCCAGATGGCGGAGAAGAAACACACAACTCAGTGAACGTCCTCACTCCCTCACAACCAATTAGATAAATTAAGTCTCAAAATTAGCTCAGGACTGATAGATACCACAAGGACTGGAAGCACGACTTACCAGCTGAAGAGAATCTGGAGTTTCAACAGGAAAGGTCAGTTCTCAGGGGAGGAATAAGAAAGACCAGCACAGACGGTGGGGTAGGGGCACACTGCGCCCATTGCGCTGGGAAGGGCTCTGGGATCAGAGAAGCCACTGAGGTAAAGGAATCTGGCACAGGCTGTTAGCTCTACTCTGCTAATTATTTAGCAGTTCAGAAGAGAAAGCCAAAATATTTCAAAACTCAAATTAGATTTTCCCCAATCCTGGGGGTGACTCAGCAGACTCGGCACCAGGGGGTGTGGCCTCAGCTCTCTCCTGAGAATAGTTGAGAGATTGACAAGTGGGTGGATACGGCCCAAGGCAACACACACTGCCTAGCTTAGCTGGAGGGAGTGGAACTCAGCTCCAGGAAGTCCCAAAGAAGCGGAACCTTTGAACTAGGGACCACGGTTTCTGGCAGACACTTCCAGTTTGAGCGCAGGGGCTTCTCACGTCACCTGCTGCAGACATCCACTCCCCACCCGGACACATAGGCTGAGCTTCTTGCTGTCTTCACTATTCTACGCCCTCAAAGCACAGCAGTGCTAATCACCTCTGAGGCGCTTCCAGGGAGGGGGTGGGGAACTCTCTCCCAGAGCTCTCTCTTAGCGCTGGCGCAGGGGCCGCTGCATCCATCCGGTCTGGGAGGAAGCTGGTAAAGAAGTAAATAATTTCCTACCCCAGGGACAGACCCCAAAACATTTTTTAAGTATGAGCAAAAAAGCTAGAAAAACTATAGATTCCTTCTATACAGAGAAAGAGCGGGTATCCAACCCCGAGGAAGTTAACAGCAAAGATTCAGAAGATAACAACCTAAAGGGGAACGATTCCTGCCCCCCATCACATAACTCTCTCCTAGAAGAAGCTCTTAAGAAATTGAGGGAGATCGAAGAAAAATGGGGCAAGGAAAGGGAAGTTATGATAGAGAATAACAACGTCCTGAAATTGGAGTTGGAAAAAATAAAGAATTCACAGGAGATGCAGGGAAACAAAATTAGTGAATTAGAAAAGGTTAAAAAAACACAGGAAAGTAGGATTTCTGAATTGGAAAAGATAAAAAAGTCTCAAGAAAATAGAATTTCTGAATTGGAAAAAGAAAATAATTCTCAAAAAAAAATTAGGGAAATGGAAAAAAATTCAATAGAGCAAAATAATTCATTTAAAAACGAAATTGGACATTTACAAAAAGAACTAAAAACTGTGAAAGAAGAAAATAACTCCTTAAAAGTCAGGATGGAACAAATAGAAATGAATGATTCACAGAGAACCTAAGAATCAGTCAAACAAAACAAAAAAAATGAGAAGCTGGAGAACAACGTCAAATACTTACTGGGAAAATCTATAGACCTGGAAAATAGATCTAGGAGAGATAATCTGCGGATTATTGGACTTCCAGAAAACTATGACCAAAAAAAGAGCCTAGATTCTATTTTACAGGAAATTATCAAAGAGAACTGTCCAGAGATAATAGAAACAGAAGGGAAAGTAGATGTGGAAAGAATTCATCGAACTCCTTCTGAAATAGACCCTAAAAAAAGAACACCACGGAATATTGTGGCTAAGCTGCAGAATTACCACACAAAGGAGAAAATCCTGCAAGCAGCTAGAAAAAAACAATTTAAATACCAAGGTGCCACAATAAGGGTCACCCAAGATCTGGCTGCCTCCACATTAAAAGATAGAAGGGCCTGGAACCTGATATTCCGTAAGGCAAAAGATAAAGGACTGCAACCAAGAATGAACTACCCAGCTAAGTTTAGCATCTTTTTCCATGGAAGAAGATGGTCATTCAATGAAACAGAGGAATTCTATATGTTTCTAAGAAAAAAACCAGACTTAAACAAAAAATTTGATCTACATCCACAAGACTGAAGAGAAACAGAAAAAGGTACACAGAACCCTTGAGAACTGTAACTCTGTTGTGGGTATATAAAAAATACTCAAGGATAATTTGATTTTACTGATATAAAAGAAAAAAAGGGGGGTGTGGTAAAGGGAAGGAGGTCGGTTCAGAAAAAGGGGAAGGAGTGATAAAAAGAGGGAAACTACATCCCAGGAAGAGACATAGAAAATACACCATATCTGAGGGAACTTAGTGAGGGGGAGAATCATTGTGTGAATCTTACTCTCATCAGAAGAGGCTCAAAGAGTAAATAATTAACATATTTGTTTTTCAGAGAATTTTCTCCCACCTCATTAAAAGGGGGGAGAGGAAAAGGGGAAAGGAAAAGGAGAATAAGTGAAGGGACTTGGAGGGAGGGGGGAGGGATCCTAAAAAAAAAAAAAAAAAAGAGGGAGGGTTGCGCGTCACAAGGGGGGTCTGTAAATTAAATATCGGGGAGGGGGATCAGGGGGGTCAAGGGAAAAAAGTATAATCTGGGGATAATACGATGGCAGGAAACACAGAATTAGTAATTTTAACTGTAAATGTAAATGGGATGAACGATCCCATCAAACGGAGACGGATAGCAGATTGGATCAAAAAGCAGAACCCTACAATATGTTGCCTACAGGAAACACACTTAAAGCAGGGAGATACATACAGAGTAAAGGTAAAAGGTTGGAACAGAGCCTATTATGCTTCAGGTAAAGCCAAAAAAGCAGGGGTAGCTATCCTTATCTCAGATCAAGCAAAAGCAGAAGTAGATCTCGTTAAAAAAGATAAGGAAGGAAACTATATCCTGCTGAAAGGTAGCATAAATAATGAAGCCATATCAATACTAAACATATATGCACCAAGTGGTATAGCATCTAACTTTCTAAAGGAAAAGTTAAGAGAACTGCAAGAAGAAATAGACAGTAAAACTATAATAGTGGGAGATCTCAACCTTGCACTCTCAGATTTAGACAAATCAAACCACAAAACAAACAAGAAAGAAATTAAAAAAGTAAATAGAACATTAGAAAAACTAGGTATGATAGACCTTTGGAGAAAACTGAATGGCAATAGGAAGGAATATACTTTCTTCTCAGCAGTTCATGGATCCTATACAAAAATTGACCATATATTAGGACATAAAGATCTCAAAATTAAATGTAGGAAGGCAGAAATAATAAATGCCTTCTTCTCAGATCACAATGCAATAAAAGCTACATTCAGTAAAAAGTTAGGGGTAAATAGACCAAAAAGTAATTGGAAACTGAATAATCTCATCTTAAAGAATGACTGGGTGAAAGAGCAAATTATAGAAACAATTAACAATTTCACCCAAGATAATGATAATGATGAGACATCATATCAAAATCTTTGGGATGCAGCTAAAGCAGTAATAAGGGGAAATTTTATATCTTTAGAGGCTTATTTGAAGAAAATTGAGAAAGAGAAGATTAACGAATTGGGCTTACAAATTAAAAGGAGAAATCAATAAAATTGAAAGTAAAAAAACTATTGAATTAATAAATAAAACCAAGAGTTGGTTTTATGAAAAAGCCAATAAAATAGATAAACCTTTGGTAAATTTGATCAAAAAAAAAGAAAGAGGAAAATCAAATTGATAGTCTTACAAATGAAAAGGGGGATCTTTCCACCAATGAAGAGGAAATTAGAGAAATAATAAGGAGTTACTTTGCCCAACTTTATGCCAATAAATTTGATAACTTAAGTGAAATGGATGACTTTCTCCAAAAATATAGGCTCCCTAGATTAACAGAGGAGGAGATAAATTGCTTAAATAGTCCCATTTCAGAAAAAGAAATAGAACAAGCTATTAATCAACTCCCCAGGAAAAAATCCCCAGGGCCAGATGGATTCACATGTGAATTCTACCAAACATTTAAAGAACAATTAGCCCCAATGATATATAAATTATTTGAAAAAATAGGGGATGAAGGAGTCCTACCAAACTCCTTTTATGACACAGACATGGTACTGATACCTAAACCTGGTAGATCGAAAACTGAGAAAGAAAATTATAGACCAATCTCCTTAATGAATATTGATGCTAAAATCTTAAATAAGATATTAGCAAAAAGACTTCAGAAAATCATCTCCAAGATAATACACTATGATCAAGTAGGATTTATTCCAGGAATGCAGGGCTGGTTTAATATTAGGAAAACTATTAATATAATTGACCATATTAATAATCAAATTAATAAGAACCATATGATCATCTCAATAGATGCAGAAAAAGCATTTGACAAAATCCAACATCCATTCCTACTAAAAACTCTTGAGAGTATAGGAATATTCCTTAGAATAATCAGGAGTATATATTTAAGACCGTCAGTAAGCATAATATGCAATAGAAATAAACTGCAACCTTTCCCAGTAAGATCAGGAGTGAAACAAGGTTGCCCACTATCACCATTACTATTCAATATAGTACTAGAAACGCTAGCCTCGGCAATAAGAGCCGAGAAAGAGATTCAAGGAATTAGAGTAGGAAATGAGGAAATTAAACTATCACTTTTTGCAGATGACATGATGGTATACTTAGAGAACCCCAAAGACTCGGCTAAAAAGCTACTGGAAATAATTCAAAATTTCAGCAAAGTGGCAGGATACAAAATAAATCCACATAAATCCTCGGCATTTTTATATATCACTAACAAAATGCAACAGCAAGAGATACAAAGAGAAATTCCATTCCAAACAAATGTTGAGAGTATAAAATATTTGGGAATCCATCTACCAAAGAAAAGTCAGGAATTATATGAGAAAAATTACAAAACACTTGCCACAAAAATAAAATCAGATTTAAATAATTGGAAGGACATTCAGTGCTCTTGGATAGGCCGAGCGAATATAATAAAGATGACAATACTCCCCAAACTAATCTATTTATTTAGTGCTATACCAATCAGACTCCCAAGAAACTATTTTAATGACCTAGAAAAAATAACAACAAAATTCATATGGAAGAATAAAAGGTCAAGAATTGCAAGGGAACTAATGAAAAAAAACTCAGAGGAAGGTGGTCTAAGTGTACCTGATCTAAAGCTATATTATATAGCAGCAGTCACCAAAACCATTTGGTATTGGCTAAGAAATAGACCGGTAGATCAGTGGAACAGATTAGATACAAAGGAAAAAAGAGGGTACATCTATAGCAATCTAATCTTTGACAAACCCAAAGATTCCAACATTAGGGATAAAAATTCATTATTCGGAAAAAACTGTTGGGAAAACTGGAAATTAGTATGGCAGAAATTAGATATGGATCCACACTTAACACCATATACCAAGATAAGATCAAAATGGGTCCATGATTTAGGCATAAAGAGGGAGATAATAAATAGATTAGAGGAACAGAGGATAATCTACCTCTCAGATTTGTGGAAGAGGAAGGAATTTATGACCAGAGGAGAACTAGAGATCATTATTGATCACAAAATAGAAGATTTTGATTACATCAAACTAAAAAGTTTCTGTACAAATAATACTAATGCAAACAAGATTAGAAGGGAAGTTACAAATTGGGAAAATATTTTTAAAAACAAAGGTTCTGACAAAGGTCTCATTTCCAAAATATATAGAGAACTGACCCTAATTTATAAGAAACCGAACCATTCTCCAATTGATAAATGGTCAAAGGATATGAACAGACAATTCTCAGAGGAAGAAATTGAAACTATATCCACTCACATGAAAGAGTGTTCCAAATCACTACTGATCAGAGAAATGCAAATTAAGACCACTCTGAGATACCACTACACACCTGTCAGTTTGGCTAAGATGACAGGAACAAATAAATACAAATGTTGGAGGGGATGTGCGGAAATTGGGACACTAATACATTGCTGGTGGAGTTGTGAAAGAATCCAGCCATTCTGGAGAGCAATCTGGAATTATGCCCAAAAAGTTATCAAACTGTGCATACCCTTTGACCCAGCAGCGCTACTACTGGGATTATATCCCAAAGAAATACTAAAGAGCGGAAAGAAACATATATGTGCCAAAATGTTTGTGGCAGCTCTTTTTGTTGTAGCTAGAAACTGGAAGATGAATGGATGTCCATCAGTTGGAGAATGGTTGGGTAAATTGTGGTATATGAAGGTTATGGAATATTATTACTTGGTAAGAAATGACCAGCAGGAGGAATATAGAGAGGCCTGGAGAGACTTAAATCAACTGATGCTGAGTGAAATGAGCAGAACCAGAAGATCACTGTACACTTCAACAACAATACTGTATGAGGATGTATTCTGATAGAAGTGGAAATCTTCAACATAAAGAAGATCCAACTCACTTCTAGTTGATCAATGATGGACAGAGGTAGCTACAGCCAGAGAAGAAACACTGGGAGGGGAATGAAAATTGTTAGCACTAATATCTGTCTGCCCAGGTTGCATGTACCTTCGGATTCTAATGTTTATTGTGCAACAAGAAAATGATATTCGCACACATGTATTGTACCTAGACTATATTTTAACACATGTAAAATGTATGGTATTGCCTGTCGTCGGGGGGAGGGAATAGAGGGAGGGGGGGTAATTTGGAAAAATGAATACAA
Organism: Sminthopsis crassicaudata; assembly: GCF_048593235.1. NCBI lineage: Eukaryota > Metazoa > Chordata > Mammalia > Dasyuromorphia > Dasyuridae > Sminthopsis > Sminthopsis crassicaudata. Next base: position 186,499,364 of record NC_133618.1, read on the forward strand.
GGGATAATATTATAAAATATATATATATATATATATATATATATATATATATATATATAATAAAAAATAAAAAAAAAAAGAATGAAGGACAAACAAAAAAAAAAAAGAAAATCTACCACATCTGAGAGAATTTAGAGAGGGGGAGAAACATTGTGTGAATATTATTCTCATCAGAGTAGGCTCAAAGAGTAAATAATTGACATATTTGTTTTTCAGAGAATTCTCTCTCACCTCATTAAAAGGAGGGGAGAGGAAAACGGAAAAGGAAAAGGGGAATAAGGAAAGGGTACAAGAAAAGGGAAGGGACTTGTAAGGAGGGGGGAGGGATACTAAAAAAAGAGGGATGCACGTCACAAGTGGGATCTATAAAGTAAATATTGGGGAAGGGATTCAGGGGGGTCAAAAGAAAAAACATAATCTGGGGATAATATGATGGCAGGAAATACAGAATTTGTAATTTTAACTGTAAATATGAATGGGATGAACTCTCCCATCAAACGGAGACAGATAGCAGACTGGATCAAAAGTCAGAACAGTACAATAGGTTGTTCACAGGAAACACACTTAAAGCAGGGAGATACATACAGGGTAAAGGTAAAATGTTGGAGCAGAATCTATTATGCTTCAGGTAAAGCCAAAAAAGCAGGGGTAGGCATCCTTATCTCAGATCAAGCAAAAGCAGAAATTGATCTAATTAAAAGAGATAAGGAAGGAAACTATATCCTGCTAAAAGGTAGAATAAACAATGAAGCCATGTCAGTACTAAACATATATGCACCAAGTAGTATAGCATCTAACTTTCTAAAGGAAAAGTTAAGAGAGTTGCAAGAAGAAATAGACAGTAAAACTATAATTGTGGGAGATCTCAACCTTGCACTCTCAGATTTAGACAAATCAAACCACAAAATAAATAAGAAAGAAATTAAAATGTAAACAGAACATTAGAAAAACTAGGTATGATAGACCTTTGGAGAAAATGGAATGGCAGTAGAAAGGAATATACTTTCTTTTTAGCAGTTCATGGAACCTATACAAAAATTGACCATATATTACGACATAAGATCTCAAAATTAAATGCAGGAAGGCAGAAATAATAAATGCCTTCTTCTCAGATCACAATGCAATAAAAACTACATTCAATAAGAAGTTAGGGGTAAATAGACCAAAAAGTAATGGGAAACTGAATAATATCATCTTAAAGAATGACTGGGTGAAACAGCAAATTATAGAAACAATTAATAATTTCACCCAAGATAATGACAATGATGAGACATCATACCAAAATCTGTGGGATGCAGCTAAAGTGATAATAAGGGGAAATTTTATATCTTTAGAGACTTATTTGAGCAAAATAGAGAAAGAGAAGATTAATGAATTGGGGCTGCAACTTAAAAAGCTAGAAAAAGACCAAATTAAAAAACCCCAAACAAAAATCAAACTTGAAATACTAAAATTAAAAGGAGAAATCAATAATATCGAAAGTAAAACAAACTATTGAATTAATAAATAAAACCAAGAGTTGGTTTTATTAAAAAGACAATAAAATAGATAAACCTTTGGTAAATCTGATCAGAAAAATGAAAGAGGAAAATCAAATTGTTAGTCTTACAAATGAAAAGGGGGATCTTTCCACCAATGAGAAGGAAATTAGAGAATTAATGAGTTACTTTACCCAACTTTATGCCAATAAATTTGAAAACTTATGTGAAATGGATGACTTCCTCCAAAAATATAGGCTTCCGAGATTAAATAGAACAAGCTATTAATCAACTCCCCAGGAAAAAATCCCCAGAACCAGATGGATTTACATGAGAATTCTACCAAACATTTAAAGAACAACTAGCCCCAATGTTAAATAAACTATTTGAAAAAATAGGGATTGAAGGAGTCCTACCAAATTCCTTTAATGACACAGACATGGTACTGATACCTAAACCAGGTCGATCAAAAATTGAGAAAGAAAACTATAGACCAATTTCCTTAATGAATATTGATGCTAAAATCTTAAATAAGATATTAGCAAAAAGACTTCAGAAAATCATCCCCAGGATAATACACTATGATCAAGTAGGATTTATACCAGGAATGCAGGGCTGGTTTAATATTAGGAAAACTATTAGTATAATTGACCATATTACTAATCAAATTAAAAAACCATATGATCATCTCAATAGATGCAGAAAAAGCATTTGATAAAATCCAAAATCCATTCCTACTAAAAACGCTTGAGAGTATAGGAATAAATGGACTATTCCTTAGAATAGTCAGGAGCATATATTTAAGACAGTCAGTAAGCATAATATATAATGGAAATAAACTGGAACTTTTACCAATAAGATCAGGAGTGAAACAAGTTTGTTCACTATCACCATTACTATTCAGTATTGTATTAGAAATGCTAGCCTTGACAATAAGAGTCGAAAAAGAGATTAAAGGAATAAGAGTATGTAATGAGGATATCAAACTATCACTCTTTGCAAAGTATGATGGTATACTTAGAAAACTGCAGAGATTCTAATAAAATGTTATTAGAAATAATTCACAACTTTAGGAATATTGCTGGATACAAAATAAATCCACATAAATCCTCATCACTTTTATACATCACCAACAAAATGCAACAGCAAGAGATACAAAGAGAAATTCCATTGCAAACAAATGTCAAGAGCATAAAATATTTGGGAATCCATCTACCAAAGAAAAGTCAGGAATTATGTGAACAAAATTTCAAGGCACTTGCCACAAAAATAAAGTCACATTTAAATAATTGGAAAGACATGCAGTGCTCTTGGATAGGCTGAGCGAATATAATAAAGATGACAATACTCCCCAAACTAATCTATTTATATAATGCTATACCAATCAGACTCCCAAGAAACTATGTTAGTGACCTAGAAAAAATAACAACAAAGTTCATATGGAAGAATAAAAGGTCAAGAATTTCAAGGGAATTAATGAAAAAAAAAGTCAAATAAAGGTGGTCTAGCTGTACCTGATCTAAAGCTATATTATCTAGCAGCAGTCACCAAAATTATTTGGTATTGGCTAAGAAATAGACCAGTTGATCAGTGGAACAGAATAGATACAAAGGACATAAAATGGTATAACTATAGCAATCTAGTGTTTGATAAAACCAAAATTACCAACATTGGGAATAAAAAAATCATTATTTGAAAAAAACTGTTGGGAAAACTGGAAATTAGTATGCCAGAAATTAGATATGGATCCACACTTAACACTATATACCAAGATGAGATCAAAATGGGTCCATGATTTAGGCATAAAGAATGAGATCATAAATAGATTAGAGGAACAGAGGATAATCTACCTCTCAGAACTGTGGAGGAGGAAGGAATTTATGACTAGAGAAGAACTAGAGATCATTATTGATCACAAAATAGAAGAATTTGATTACATCAAACTAAAAAGTTTCTGTACAAACGATACTAATGCAAACAAGATTAGAAGGGAAGTAACAAATTGGGAAAAAAAAGTTTTACAGTTAAAGGTTCTGATAAAGGTTTCATTTCCAAAATATATAGAGAATTGATCCTAATTTATAAGAAATCAAAGCAGTCTCCAATTAGATTATTTCTCCTCAAATTATTTCCCAGGTCATTTGTTTTTTCCAATGAGCTATTTCACATCATTTTCTATTTTCATATTCTTTTAATTTTGTTTGTTTCTTGATATCTCACAAAGACCTTAGCTTCCATTTGTCCAATATTAAGTTGTAAGGAATTGTTTTCTTCAGTAAGCTTTTGTACTACTTTTTCCATTTGTTTTTTATTCTGTTTTTTAAGGAGTTCTCTTCAGTGACTTTTTATATATGTTCTCTACCCCCATTTCAATTTGGTGCAATAGAGATAAACTGGAACTTTTCCTAGTAATATCAGGGGTGAAACAAATTTGCCCACTATCACCATTACTATTCAATATAGTACTAGAAACACTAGCTTTGGCAATAAGAGCCACGAAACAGATTCAAGGAATTAGAGTACAAAATGAGGAAATCAAACTATCACTCTTTGCAGATGACATGATGGTATACTTAGAGAACCCCAAAGACTCTGCTAAAAAGCTATTAGAAATAATTCAGAATTTTAGCAAAGTTGCAGGATACAAAATAAATCCACATAAATCCTCAGCATTTTTATATCACCAACAAAATGAAATAGCAAGAGATACAAAGAGAAATTTCATTCCAAAAAAATGTCAAGAGCATAAAATATTTGGGAATCCATCTACCAAAGAAAAGTCAGGAATTTTGTGAGCAAAATTTCAAGGCACTTGCCACAAAAATAAAGTCACATTTAAATAATTGGAAAGACATGCAGTGCTCTTGGATAGGCTGAGCGAATATAATAAAGATGACAATACTCCCCAAACTAATCTATTTATTTAGTGCTGTACCAATCAGACTCCCAAGAAACTATTTTAATGACCTAGAAAAAATAACAATGAAATTAATATGGAAGAATAAAAGGTCGAGAATTACAAGGGAACTAATGAAAAAAAAAAGTCATATGAAGGTGGTCTAGGTGTACCTGATCTAAAGCTATATTATCTAGCAGCAGTCACCAAAACCATTGAGATTGGCTAAGAGATAGACCAGTCGATCAGTGGAACAGATTAGATAAAAAGGACAAAAAAGGGTACATCTATAGCAATCTAATCTTTGACAAACCCACAGATACCAATATTAGGGATAAAAAATCATTATTTGAAAAAAACTGTTGGGAAAACTGGAAATTAGTATGGCAGAAATTAGATATGGATACACACTTAAAACATCATATACCAAGATAAGATCAAAATGGGTCCATGATTTAGGCATAAAGAATGAGATCATAAATAGATTATAGAAACAGAAAATAGTCTACCTCTCAGACCTGTGGAGGAGGAAGGAATATATGACCAGAGGAGAACTAGAGATCAATATTGATCACAAAATAGAAGATTTTGATTACATCAAACTAAAAATTTCTGTACAAAAAATACTAATGCAAACAAGATTAGAAGGGAAGTAACAAATTGGGAAATATAAATATAAAGGTGTCATTTCCAAAATATATAGAGAACTGACCCTAATTTATAAGAAATCAAACCATTCTCCAATTGATAAATGGTCAAAGGATATGAACAGACAATTCTCAGATGATGAAATTGAAACTATATCCATTCATATGAAAGAGTGCTCCAAATCACTACTGATCAGAGAAATGCAAATTAAGACAACTCTGAGATACCACTACACACCTGTCAGATTTGCTAAGATGACAGGAACAAATAATGATGAATATTGGAGGGGATGTGGGAAAACTGGGACACTAATACGTTGTTGGTGGAGTTGTGAAAGAATCCAACCATTCTGGAGAGCAATTTAAAACTATGCCCAAAAAGTTATCAAAATGTGCATACCCTTTAATCCAGCATTGCTGCTATTGTGCTCATATCCAAAAGAAATACTGAGGAGGTGAAAGGGACCTGTATGTGCCAAAATGTTTTTGGCAGCTCTTTTCGTAGTGGCTAGAACTGGAAGATGAATGGATGTCCATCAATTGGAGAATGGTTGGGTAAATTATAGTATATGAAGGTTATGGAGTATTGTTGCTCTGTAAGAACTAACCAGCAGGAGGAATACAGAGAGGCTTGGAGAGACTTACATCAACTGATGCTGAGTGAAATGAATAGAACCAGAAGATCGCTGTACACTTCAGTGTTGTATGAAGATGTATTCTGATGGAAGTAGATATTTTCAACATACATAAAGAAGATCCAACTCACTTCCAGTTGATCAGTGATGCACAGAAACAACTACACCCAGAGAAGAAACACTGGGAAGTGAATGTAAATTGTTAGCACTACTGTCTATCTACCCAGGTTATTTATACCTTCGGAATCTAATATTTAATGTGCAACAAGAAAATGGTATTTACACACATATATTGTATCTAGGTTATATTGTAATACATGTAAAATATATGGGATTGCCTGTCATCTAGGGGAGGAAGTAGAGGGAGGGAAGGGATAATTTGAAAAATTGAATACAAGGGATAATGTGGTAAAAAAATTACTCATGCATATATACTGTCAGAAATTATAATTATAAAATATATAAATATATATATGTAATTTTTTGTATGTATATGTATAGCATTTCTTTTATCTCGACTCCTTTTATGGATAATTGTTTTGACCAGAATTACAAAATTTTTCACAGCTGATCATCATTACAATATTTCAGACAATTTGCTTATGTTATATATACATCTAAACTATCTAGGCATTATGGTCTTTCTTGAATTTATGATGTGAATGTTGATCTATGCCAAGTTGCTAATGGACTCCTTTACATTTTTCCATCAGATTTATGAGTTCTTGCCTCAGTAGCTTTGGCATGGTTTATCAAACACTAGTTTATTTCATTTATTTGCTTTTATATGTTGAACACCTAATTTATTAAATAGATCAACCCTTTTAATTATCAAGTATTAATTCCCTTTGTTGACTACCACTTTGTAGTATAATTTGGGGCTTCTTTAAACTTTTTCTACTTAATGATAATTTTTGCGCAATAAATTTTTACATGATTCCATTTCAAATCTGAACCAAAGATGTTTTTTGGCAGCATTCAAACAAATGAAATGCAAAGTGCGTGTGCTATATCTTCAGAACCAAGGCTACAATGAAGTCAAGCAATGCAACACCTTGGATTTATTACACTTTTTTTAAAAACAATTTTGGTCATTGCATTCTGAAACCTTTTACTGTTGTCAAAGTTGGGTTTTTTTGCAACCCCTATATCTAGTTATTTGTCCCCATATGGAGTTGTAACCCATAGTTTAAGAAGCTTTCTTATAAATTGAGATCTACTACAGCCAACCTACCTTCCTTCATAATTTTTTCACTGATTCCCTTGATGTTCTGAACTTTGTGCCTCCTGATAATTTTTAAAATTTATTTCCAAGCTCCATAAAATATTTTTGTTAGTTTAATTAGTATGGTAGTGCATAACTAAAATAATTCAGATAGTCATTACTTTTATTATACTGTTTTAACCTACATATGAGAAATTATTATTTCTCCAATTGTTTACCTCTATCTTTATTTGTGTGAAGAGTGTTTTGTGATTTTGTTCATGTAAATCTTATGTGTTTGGGCAGTTAAACTCCTAATGATTTTATACTAACTACATTTATGTAAAAGAAAATTCTCAGCCATTATTTCCCTATTATTTTTGTGGATTTATTTTATATCCTACAACCTGCTTTTAATTACTTTTTATAATTTTTCTTAAATTTAATTTTCTTGTTATCTCTTAGTGTGCCATAATATTATCTGTAAAGATAGTTTTATTTCTTTGTTAAGCTAATTTTTTCCTATTTCTTGGTACTAGAACAACATTTAAATTGTTTTTAATTATTTTAAAACTTATCCTAATTCTTTACATGCAAAAATTTAAACAATTTTAAAAACACTCATTTTTTAAATTTTTAGTTACAAATTCTCTTTCTGTCTCAAACTTTATCCCTATCTGTGAAAGTAAGCAACTTGATTTGTATTATACATGAAATCATAAAACATATTTCAGTATTAAAGAAGTTGCAAAAAAAAAGCACAAAAACACACATACAAAAAAAAAGAAAATAAATAACTAAACAAACAAATACATACATAAATAAATAAATATATGAATAAAATAGGCCCGGGCCATTCTTTATCAAACTTTAAGAGACAGACACAACTATAATAATATCAAGGAAGGAAAAGATACTGGATCTGTGTTTTCACAGGGTAATGTTTATTAACCTTTTGGGACACAGGATCACTTTTTACTATCAAAAATGATGAGAGATACCAAAATCCCCTTTTGGGTTGTTATATGTCAATATTCACAACATTAACAACTACATCGATATTTTAAAAATTCTGAGTCCTCATATCACTTTTTGTTTTTTTTTTTTGCTGTTGTTATAAATTGTTTTGGTTAAATTATATTAAATAAATCAGGTCTCTTTTATATATATACAGTTAGAAAAAGGATGGATATTTATTAAACTTTTCTTATAATTGTGTGTATTCTTCTTTGATGTATCAAAACTTGAAAAGTGATATTTTCTTAAATGTTAATTGAATGTGGAATCTGAAATCAAAAATCAATTAATGTTTTATAATGATATTAAAAATCAATATCATTGTCTGAATGAATCTATTATCCATGCATGCTTCTGTAATATCATATATTGGTTATTTGAAAAATATCATTGGGAAAATATTAATCAGTTATATACATTTTCTAAATGTTGGCACACTTCATTATTCAATATGAAAAATCAAATTCATTAATATCACTCCCAATTTCATTGGAATAATCTGTAAGTGTTCAGAAACTGTCAGGCTCATAGTGATGAATGCAAAATTTCTAAAAAAAAACCTATATTTTGTCTGAAAGATTGACTTTTATTATTTGGAATAAATTTTATCAGTTTTCTTTAAATGACAGATTCACTCCTTTGAATTTTTTAGAAAATGTTTGTCCAAAAGCCAAATGTGAGTAACCATAATTTGTCTGTCACTTGTTCTTTTAAGTAAAAATACTGTTCCTTTTAAAAGTAGCTAGTTCAGCTCATAATTCAATCATGCAACGTTTTTTTTCTTAATATAATCATTATATACCAATATGCATTTGAAGTGTTTATGCATATTTTCAATTACATTACACAGAATATTAGTAGCATGTCTGTTCAAAGGTTAATACTTAATAAAATTTATCATTTTTATTACTTCATAGTGTTTTTTTGGTTTGTTTTTAATTGCTGTTCAATGACTTTGGTGGCAGTACGTTGATTCATGTAAAAGTGTCAGTTGATTTTTTTTTAAATAGTAATCGTTCAATGATCTACAATATAACTACAAGTATAGTCAATGCCATAAATCATTCTAAGGTGTTAGTAGTTTTATTTGCAATTTCTTTTGCACCATTAGTACAAATGTAAACACACTTACTCTAGGATGAAACACCAAAAAAATTATTGAATTCTTAAAGATGTCAGTACCACTGTTTGCTAAGCATTCACGTTTTAGAAATCATCAATGGTTAACTGATTACAAGTAAAACAAGTCTTACCACATCTGTAGATTTATCAGTTTGCAAGTGAAAAGTACAATGCTGCAGATGAGATATCAGCTAATCTTCATGTTCACTACTAAAATAATTCATAGATCATAATTTTGCTGTACAGTTGTAAAAGAATCAAAGCAAAAAAGGCAACATCTTAGTATTAAGATGAAAATAGTTTTGACCTTGCAGACTGACCTGAAATTACCTCTGGAACCCTCAGGGGTCTCAAGAGCATAATAAAAGAACTGCAGACAAATGAAATTTCCTATGAAGAAACTGATTCAGACAATGCAAGTTGATATTTTTGTGGCAATAAAAGAAACAGTAAATTCTCTGGAGTCACACTGCAAATTTTTCTAAGAAAAATGAATTAATGAATTTCTGACTCTGGAACCTATTATCAATTATGACATATAATTGATTATTAATAAAATAACAAAAGATGACATTTATTTAGTATATTCATGATAGCAAAACTCTTTACATACATTAATTCATTTGATCTTCATATTATGTGAATGAGGTATTCCAGATATTATTCCAATTTTATCAAGGACTAATCTGAAATTCAAAGAAGTAAGGTAAGTTCTACCAGGTCATTCTGGAAATATTCATCAGAAGAGGGTCCCGTTTTAGGTCTTCCTGACTCAAATTCTAGCATTTCATAACTACATAATGATCCATTAATTCACAGAACACCTCTATATTTCCCATATGTACCAACATGATGCTGTACATGTAATGGTTGTTCCATTATCTCCTTGATTGACTGATTTATTAGAGTGAATAAATCAATGCAATTTCAGTTTTCTGAAAAAAATATTAATTCTGTTTCCACTTTTTTATTTCTAGTGCCTACCATAGGACCTGGCATATAGTAGGTACTTAATAAATGATGGTTAAATTAAATAAAGTTTTGCTTCTTTTCATTTTTTATCTATCATTATTATTTTCATATGTGCACATTGTCAAATTGGAAATTTTTGTGACTTATAGAGCAGAGAAAGGAAAATAAATGACATCAATTAAGAGGTATGAAAGTCACCGACACCCTCTCTAATTTTTAGATCAATAAGAATGTAGCTCAGGAGCTGAAACAGATTCAAAAGGCAATTAGATTCAAGTGGTTCAGTATGATTTATGTGCTTAATTAAGAACTTATAAGAATTCATTAAGGAATTACATGAATTGTTTTTATTCCTTACATCTGGGTTATTTACACTTAGAAATTCATATTTATTGCACAACATGCATTTACCACATTATAGGCTTTCAAGAAGTGAAAAAAAAAGCAAAACTTGGAAACCCCTACTGTAATCAAACATATTTTTATTTCCAAGTTAATTCAAGAAATTAGTCATCTGTTTAACATTTTTACAATGAAAGGGAGAGATATCATGAATTTCCTTTGACATCATTAGTTAAGCCTTGTAATAACTCGAACATTATCTTACTTTTGGAATGTTGACACACTGCTTAATTTGGTTCCTATTGTAAAATAGTCATGAAATCATTTACAGGATAAGGCCAATCATGGCTGGCATTTATTGATTGAAGTAAAAGCACTTAATCACTTCTTTCTTTATTAACTAATAAAAAGAGGAATGAAAAGTAGCTCAGGTTTAAAAAAAAAGGCTTTTTTGCTGTTGAATTTGATATGATGGAAAAAGTAAAATTAAAAATAAGCTCTTTTTTTGACTTCTAGAATCTTTTTACCCTCTAGGTCATAATTTTACCATATATAAAACTAGAATGGGTTGGAATGAACTAGATAATTAAAATCTACCTTTTTTTTTTTTATCCTTGCCATAGCTATAATGTCCTGGTTGGTTTTCTTGGACCAGCCTTGTTCTCAGCAGAATAATCACCACAAGAATAGTCAGGAATAAAATCCAAAGTCTTTATTATCTCCTTCACAGTCTGTTTTTATGTCCTTCACAGTCTTTCTCCTTCACCTGAGGCCAGGCTATCTTTCTAGAGGTCCTCCAGAATGGGTCTTGGTTATAGTGGAGGAATACAGGAGGCAGGAGAGCCCCCAGAAGCTTGTCAAATCTTCTCTGTCCCTGGCTGAGTTTATCCCTAATTTAAATACTCTATTACAATTACATCATTACAGTATACTGTGTATAAACCAAGCATGTCATTAGGGAACCATTATTTGTTGTAAGATTAAATCAATCATACTGAACTAGAGAACTTACATGCTAAACTAGATAACCATCTTATCAATTCCACTGAATTAACACCTTACTGTAGGATTAAATCAATCATACTAAGCCATGAGTATATTTTTCCAAAGTTCCTGACATTTATAATAGCTTTATATAACAAATTAAAATATGCCTTAATTCATCTCTCAAAAAATATAAAGAACTTAAATGTTTAGATGTTTATTTATTTATTTTTATTACATGGGTTTGACTCTGGATAAATTACTTCATATCTGTGTAAGGAAAAGATTAGATTCATATGACCTTTCTAATTCTTAGATCCCAAGATAGAGAGATAGATAGACAGATAAATAGATATAGATAGATAGATAGATAGATAGATAGATAGATAGATAGATATGGATATGGATTTACATATATTTAGAGGATGCACACACACACTCAAACACACACACACACACACACACACACACACACATATATATATATATATATATATATATATATATATATATATATATATATATAGAGAGAGAGAGAGAGAGAGAGAGAGAGAGAGAGAGAGACAGAGAGACAGAGAGAGAGGAGAGAGAGAATGAGAGAGAGAGACATTCTGGGAACTATGCTCTTTTCAATGTAGTCCAGCTTTTTCTTAAATTGTTGAATTTCCACATCAAGCTATTGATCTATGTTAATCCCTCTGTCCAACACAATCCATAAATCTTTTTTTTTTTTAGAACTTAAAACAATCATTTGTGGAATTAATATAAATTTGTTTGGAAGGTTTATGATAGATAGATAGATACATAGATAGATGTCTCTATCCATCCATCTATCTATCCCTATCATATCCATGAAAAAATCATTGCTCTAAAAACTGGACTTCCAGCCAAGATGGCAGCATGGAGGCAGACAGCTGCTTGAGCTCCACGTTTTCTCTCAGGAATTACGTCATGACAAGGCTCGGAATTAATGCTTGACTGGAAAAGAAACCCACAAATAATCACCAACAGAAGACATCCTTGAAATTAGCCAGAAAAGGTCTATGTTTGCTTGGGAGAGCAGACAAACAGACTGGACACAGACTAAGGGCAGGCAGCAAGAGCAAGACAAGCAGCTCACACAGCTCAGACCTGAGGGGGAGGGGTGTCATCTCTTCCGTTTCTGTGAAAGACTTTTACTCCAGTGTGAATGTTCTGTCTTGGCAGCAAGTCAGGAGCAGCACAGAGGGTGTAAACACCGGAGGTGAAGAATAAAACCCCGGAAAGCTAGCATCTCTCAGGACCTGGCCACCCCCCACACACACACACCCAGAGTAACTCAGTTCATTCTTAGAGCCTCAGAGTGCAGTCACAGCACAGCCATCGCTGTCCTGTTAGGGCCCCACTGCTGTCTCCTGCAGTCTGTAGAGGAAGCCCGGAAATAGCATCCAGCCCCATCCCCCCCAGAAACAGAACAATTATTTCTCTTGTCAATTTCTTTCTTTGATTCCACTCTGACAAAATGAACAAAAAATTTAAAAGGGCTCTAACCATTGACAGCTTCTGTATGGATACAGAGCAGACTTCAATATCTGAGGAGACTAAAAGCAGACTGTCTCCAGAGGAATCCCCTAAGGGGGATATGATCTGCTCCTCAATACACAAGACTATCATAGAGGAAATCAAAAAGGCTCTCTCAAGAAAGCTAGAAGAGAAATGGGAAAAGGAAAGGGAACCTGAAGAAGTCATCCCACACATTTAAAGACAGAGTGGATAAAGAAATCAAATCATTGAAAAAAAAGATTAGTGAATAAAAAAATGTAAACAACTCCAAGGAAAAGAGGATTAAGGAGCTGGAAAAAGAAAATAGCTCTCTAAAAAATAAAATTGATGAAATGGAAAAATTCAATAGAAGTTAAAAACTAAATTGGACAATAACACAAATATATTTTAAAAGTGAGTGTAGAAAATGTCAGTGAAAATTAGAATGAAACAACTAGAAATGAATGATTCAAGGAGAAATCAAGAAGTAGTCAAGCAAAACCAGAAAAATGAACCAATTGAAAAGAATGTAAAGTAACTTATTGGAAAGACAAAAGACCTGGAAAACAGATCCAGGAGAGATAATTTGAGAATAATCAGATTCCCTGAAAAATGTGAGGGAAAAAAAGGGCCTGGACAGTATTTTCCGGGAAATTATCAAAGAGAACTACCCAGACATTTTGTAAAAAGAGGGTAAAATAGACATTGAAAAAATTAATCGATCACCTACTAAAAGAGACCCTAAAATCAAAATGCCAAGAAATATAGTGGCCAAGTTCAAGAACCATCAGATGAAGGAAAAAATATTGGAAGCTGCTAGAAAAAAGCAATTCAGATATGGAGGAGCCAAAATAAGGATAACCTAGGATCTAACAGGTTCCACATTAAAGGAATGAAGGCCTGGAATATGATATTCTGAAAGGCTAAGGAACTCGGTATGCAGCCAAGAATAACTTACTCAGCAAAAATGAGCTTCGTTTTCCAGGGAAGAAGAAGGACATTAAATGGAATAAATGAATTCCATCTATTCTTGATGAAAAAACCAGAACTACACAAAAAGTTTGATCTTCAAATACAGAACTCAAGGGATTTCTAAAAACTTAAAAAGAAATCTTGAGAACTATATTTCTGCCATAAAGATATGTGAAGAACACATATATAATTTGTCTTAGAAACTAGAGGTGGAAGGGAAATTACATCATAAAAAAGGGTAAAGTGGGGGTACTACATCTCATGAAGAGGCAAAGGTAACCTATTTTATCTGAGAGAAAGAAAGGAGGGGGATCAACATAGTGTGTATTGGTAGACATATTCGATTTATGGTGAAACTTCTTCCACTTCATTGAAAAGTGGGAGGGAAGGAGTAAGCTAAGGGGAAGGGAATACAGAAATTGTGAGAAAAAGGGGAAACATAGGAAGAGGAAGTTTAAGGTGGGGGAGGGATCCTAAAAAGGGAGCTCTGTGAAAAGCAAGTAGTGTTCACAAAATTAATACTGGGTACAGGGGTAAGAGGGAAGGAAAGGAGAAAAGCACAAGCAAGGGTTAAAAGGATGGCAAGCAATATAGAATTAGTCATTCTAACCATAAATGTGAATGGGGTAAACCCCCTCATAAAGAGGAAGCAGTTTGAAGACTGGATTAAAATCCAGAATCCTGCAATATGTTGTTTACAGGAAGCACACCTGAAACAGGGTGATACACTCAGAATAAAGGTAAAAGGGTAGAGCAGAATCTACTATGCTTCAGGTGAAGCAAAAAAACAGGGGTAATCATCCTCATCTCAGATCAAGCAAAATCAAAAATTGATCTAATTAAAAGAGATAAGGAAGCGCATTATATCCTGCTAAAGGATACCATAGATAATAAAACAGTATGCTGATGGAAGTAGATATCTTCAATATAGAGAAGAGCTAATCCAATTCTAATTGATCAATGATGGACAGAATCAGCTACACCCAAACAGGAACACCAGAAAATGTGTGTAAACTGTTAGTATTTTTTTGTTTTTCTCCCCAGATTATTTTTACCTTCCAAATACAATTCTTCCTTTGCAACAAGAACAACAACAAAATTTGGTTCTGCACATATATATTGTACCTAGGACATACTATAAAATATTTAATGTGTATGGGAATGCCTGCCATGTAGGGGAGGGGATAGAGGGAAGGAGGGGAAAAATTTAAAACAGAAGGGAGTAAAAGGGATAATGTTGTAAAAAAAATTACATATGCATATGTACTGTCAAAAAAAAAGTTATAATTATAAAATTAATTAAAATTAATTAATTAATTAATTAGTTGATTAAAAAAAAGAAAGAAATTTGGCCACAATATTCCATGGAATTTTTTTAGAGTCTTTTTCAGAAGGTGTTCAATTAATTCTTTCAATGTTTTCTTTATCTTCTGGTTCTATTACCTCTGGGCAGTTCTCTGTGATGATTTCCTGTAAAATAGTATCTAGGCTATTTTTTTCATCATAATTTTTGGGAAGTCCAATAATCCCCAGCTTATCTCTCCTAGATCTATTTTTCCAGGTCTGTTGTTTTTCCAAGTAGATATTTACTGTTTCTTTCTATTTTTTTTTTTCATTTTTTTTGGTTTTGCTTGACTGATTCTTGGTGTCTCAATGAATC
This sequence comes from Sminthopsis crassicaudata, assembly GCF_048593235.1. Lineage (NCBI taxonomy): Eukaryota > Metazoa > Chordata > Mammalia > Dasyuromorphia > Dasyuridae > Sminthopsis > Sminthopsis crassicaudata. Next base: position 186,514,814 of record NC_133618.1, read on the forward strand.
ACATTTCAATTTGTTCAGTTCTTATTTTTAATGAGTTTTTTCTTAATTAGCTCTTTTTACTTCTTTTTGCATATGTCTGATTGAGTTTTTAAATGAATTGTTTTGCTCTATGGAAATTTTTTTTTCCATTTCACTAATTTTTTTTATTTATTTATTTTTTTTTAGTGAATTATTTTCTTTTTCTAATTCACACATACTACTTTTCTGGGAGTTCTTTACCTTTTCCAATTCACATTTCAGGAAGTTGTTTACCTTTTCCAATTCACATTTCAGGAAGTTATTACTTTCTTGCATAGCTTCTCTTTCCTTTCCTCATTTTGCTCCAACTCTCTTTTAAGGTTTTTAATAGTCTCTTCTAAGAGAGCCTTTTGTGTTGGGGACCAATTGTTGTCTGAAGACTGTCTGCTATTAGTCTCCTTGGGATTGAATACCTGCTCTCTTTCTGTATAGAAGCTATTGGTGGTCCTTTTGATTTTTTTACTCATTTTTAGAAGCTTGTAGGGTCTGCCTTCAGGGCCAGGAGGTTACCAGCTTTCTCTGCAGAGCAGGGATAGGTGTATGGACGGGCTGCCAACTGGCTACAAAAAGTAACCAGGTACAAGAGTGCTCTGGGAAATAGTTCCCCAATGGAAGTGACTCAGGCCTACATGGATGAGCTGTGGAAGTGCCCTGTGAAGAACCTTTCTGTGTTGATTAATGACTGCTCTGAGGCAAGAGGCTGAACAGTGAAAGTGTCACTATCTGAAGCCAAAGCCCACTGTGGGACTGTGGGTATTGGCAGTTTCCCAGTGAATAATCCTGCAAGGCACTGGAAGTGGCTCTGTCCCAGGGAAGCAAAGTTGTGCTGTAGAAGTTCTATTGCCCCAGGCCAAGCTCCCCACTGTGCAGATTAGAGGCTGCCATAGGCTGTTCCCTTCTGCCATGCAGATTTGCAGCTGCCCTGGCCATGCTGCAGAATGCAGCTGCACAGATGTACTATGCTGAGTCATTTACTGTTTGGGGTAGGTACAACCAGATCCTGTTAGATTCTGGTGTTTTTAGAGTACCCTGTACCTCTGGTTCTAATCTCTCTGGTGGTCCACTGATTTACAATCAAGGCAAAGCAGTCACCTATGGTAGAGTCATTTCCACTGCTTAGCAACCCCCATCCCTGGTTTGCTTAGGACGCCAGTCTTTCCTATTTCCCTTCTGCTGGTCTGTTCCCGCCCCTCAGGACAAACCTGCTCTTGTGGTCCTCCAAATTATCTTCGGCTGGTAAGTCCTTGTACCTTTAATCTTCATGAATTTCACCATTCAAGTACTATTTTTGAGGCTGAATTCAAAGATTGGTCATGAGGTCATGAGCTTAGAAAGTCACGTGTGCCTTCTCTGCCATTTTGACTCCCCCTTTGAGAACCTTTTTATATGACTGGAAATGGTTTCAATTTCTTCATTCAAAAATTGCTCATTCATATCCTTTGACCATCCATCACTTGAAGAATGGCTTGCATCCATGAAAAATTGAGTCAATTCGCTATATATTTTAGAAATGATGCCTTTATTAGGACTTTTGTATGTAAAAATATTTTCCCAGTTTATTGCTTCTTTTCTAATTTTTTCTACATTTGTTTTGGTTGTATAAACGTTTTTAAATCAATATAATTAAAATGATCTATTTTGTATTCAAAAATGCAATCCAGTTCTTTGATTTCCTTCTCCAAATATCTGAAAGGTAAATTATACTTTGTTGTTCTAATTTGCTTATAATATTACTCTTTATGTCTACATCATGAACTCATTTTGACCTTATTTTTGGTATATAATGTTATATGTGGATGAATGCCTAGCTTCTCACATTCTAATTCACAATTTTTCAGCAGTTTTTGTGAAATAGTGAGTTCTTATCCCATAAGATGGGGTCTTTGGGTTTGTCAAACAGTAGATTACTATAGTTATTGACTATTTTGTCCTGTGAACCTAACCTGTTCCACTGATCGGCTTCTCTACTTTTTGGTTAGTATCAATTGGTTTTGATGACCACTATTTTACAATATAGTTTATATCTGGTAGAGCTAAGTCATCTTCATGTGCATTATTTTTCATTAATTCCCTTGAAAGTCTTGACCTTTTCTTCTTCCAGAAGAACTTTGTTATTATTTTTTTCTAGATCTATAAAATAATTTCTTGGGAGTTTGATTGGTATGGATCTGAATAAGTAAATAGATTTAGGTAGTATTGTCATTTTATTATATTATCTCAGCCTATTCAGGATCATTTGATATTTTCCCATTTGGTTAGATATAATATTATTTGTGACTTGCCCAAGATCACACAGCTAGGAAGTGTTATGTGTCTGAGGCCAGATTTGAACTCGGATCCTCCTGAATTCAAGTCTGGTGCTCTATCCACTGTGCCACCTAATTAAAAATAAATAAAGGGTCATAATCAGAAAAAAAAAAGATATAATATTATTTGCATGAAAAGTGTTTTGTAATTGTCTTCACATACTTGCTAACTTTGCCTTGGCAAAAGAGTACCAAATATTTAATATTGTAGGAGTTGTTTTATTTTTTTATTATTATTATTATAGCATTTTATTGACAGAACATATGCATGGGTGATTTTTCAACACTGACCCTTGCAAACACTGTTTGTTCCAACTGTTCTCTTCCTTCCCTCCACCTCCTTCCCTAGATGGCAGATAGTCTCATACATGTTACACTTGTTAATGTATATCTTAAATACAATGTTTCTGTACATATTTATACAGTTCTCTTATTGCACAAGAAAAAATGGACATAGAAAGGTAAAAATAATCTAGTAAGAAAAACAAAAATGCAAGCAAACAACAACAGATAGAGTGTAACTGTTATGGTTGTTGTCCAGATTCATTAACCAGTGTTCTTTAACTGGGTATAGCTGATTCTGTTCAATACTGAGTTATCTCCCTCAAACAGCCCTCCTCTTTACAGCCTCACTTTTCTTATACCTTTCCCCTACATCTTTTTTTTTTTTTCCTTCTATTATCCTCCCCTTTCCTTTCCCTTTCCCCTCCCACTTTCCTATAGGGTGACACATTTCTCTGTGAAGCCATATATATCTGATATTTTCTCTTTGATCCAAATCTGATGAGAGTAATATTCACACAATGTTTATCCCCCTCCTTTCTTTCCCTCATTTATAATACATCTACTTTGCCTCTTTATAAGATGCAATTTACGTCATTTTAACTCCATTTTCTGCTTCTTCCAGTTGAATCACCTTTCCACCTCTAGTTTCATTTTTATATAATCACAATAAAATCATATTATATTTGCACTCTTTAAGTATATATTCTCAAGAGTTCTTTGCATTTTACTTTTGTTCAATTTTGTTGTTTATCTTGAATTATGTTTGTAGATCAAATTTTCTGCTTAGCTCTGTTCTTTTGATAAGTAATAATTGAATTTCACCTATATCATTGAATGTTCTTCTTTTTTTCATTGAAAGGTAATTCTCAATTTTGTTGGATAGTTTATTATTGGCTACAATCCATGTTCCTTTGCTTTTTGGAATATTGGATTCCAAGATCTTTGATCTTTTAAGTTGGAAGCTGGTAGATGCTATGTAGTCTTGATTGTGACTCCTTGACATTTCAATTGTTTCTTTTTTGGCTGCTTGCAATATTTTCTCCTTTATTTGATAATTCTGTAATTTAGCTATAATATTCTTTGGCGTTTCCATTCTGGGTTCTTCTTCAAGAGGTTTTAAGTGAATTCTTTCAATGGCTATTTTACCCTCTAGTTCTAGGACAGCAGAGCAATTTTCTTTGATCATTTCCTGAAAAATGAAGTCTAGGCTTTTTTTTTAATCTTAGTTTTCAGGACATTTAATAATCCTTAGATTGTAATTCCTAGAACAATTTCAAATTAAATTGTTTTAAGGTATTTTATGTTTTCTTCTATTTTTTTTTTTTTGTTTTGTTTGGCTGATTCTTGATGTCTCATTGAGTCACTCACTTGCATTTGTTCAATTTTAAATTCAGTGATTATTTTAAAATTATTTAATAATAATAATAATAATATTTAATAAAATTATTTTAAATTATTTTATTCAGTTACCTATTTAGCTCTTTTACCTGAATTTAACAATTGAATTTTTAAGTGAGTTCTTTTTGATGGAATTTTTTTTCTATTTTACAAATTCCATTTTTCAAGGAGCTGTTTTGTTTTTACATTTTGTCAAATCTATTTTGAAAGAAGTTATATGCTTTTCCATTTCAGTAAATCTATTTTGTATGGTATTTTCTTCAGATAATTTCACTGTTTCCTTTTTCAAATTCTCCTGCAATGTTTTCATTTCCTTTCCCCATTTTTCTTCTAACTATGCTTTTTGAATTCTTCCAACAGAGCCTTCTGAATTGAGAACCAAGTCATATCACCTGTTTGGGCTTCATTTGCTAATGATTTGCTTTTAGTGTCCTCAGAGTTGGAGTTCTATTCTTCTCTTTCTCCAATAAAACTGTCTATGACCAGAGTTCTTTCTGTTTTTTCCTCATTTTTTAAAAGGGTGAGGTCTGCTATTTTTTCTTTCTTTTTTTAATTAATTTTATAATTATATTTTTGACAGTATATATGCATGAGTAATTTTTATAACATAATCCCCTGTATTCTTTTTTCCAAATTTTCCCCTCTCTCCCTCTACTCCCTCCCCTAGATGACAGGTAATCCCATACATTTTACATATGTTACAATATAACCTAGATACAATATATGTGTGTAAATACCATTTTCTTGTTACACATTAAGTATTAGATTCCGAAGGTATAAGTAACCTGGCTAGATAGACAGTAGTGCTAACAATTTACATTCACTTCCCAGTGTTCCTTCTCTGGGTGTAGTTATTTCTGTCCATCATTGATCAACTGGAAGTGAGTTGGATCTTCTTTATGTTGAAGATATCCCTTCCATCAGAATACCTCTTCATACAGCATTGAAGTCTATAGCAATCTTCTGGTTCTGTTCATTTCACTCAGCATCTGTTGATGTAAGTCTCTCCAAGCCTCTCTGTATTCCTCCTGCTGGTCATTTCTTACAGAGCAATAATATTCCATAACCTTCATATGCCATAATTTACCCAACCATTCTCCAACTGATGGGCATCCATTCAACTTCCAGTTTCTAGATACAACAAAAAGAGCTGCCACAAACTTTTTGGCACATACAGGTCCCTTTCTGCTCTTTAGTATTTCTTTGGGATATAATCCCAATAGCAGCAATGCTGGGTCAAAGGGTATGCACAGTTTGATAACTTTTTGGGCATAGTTCCAAATGGCTCTCCAGAATGGCTGGATTCTTTCACAACTCCACCAACAATGTATCAGTGTCCCAGTTTTCCCACATCCGCTCCAACATTCATCATTATTTGTTCCTGTCATCTTAGCCAATATGACAGGTGTATAGTGGTATCTCAGAGTTTTCTTAATTTGCATCTCTCTAATCAGTAGTGTAAATCCAATTTTCTTGTTGCACGTTAAGTATTGGATTCCAAAGGTATAAGTAACCTGGGTAGAAAGACAGTAGAGCTAACAGTTTACATTCAATTACCAGTGTTCCTTCTCTGGGTGTAGTTGTTTCTGTGCATTATTGATCAGCTGGAAGTGAGTAGGATCTTCTTTATGTTGAAGATATCCACTTCCATCAGAATACATCCTCATACAGTATTGTTGGTTTTGCTCATTTCACTCAGCATCAGTTCATGCAAGTCTCTCCAAACCTTTCTGAATTCATCCAACTGGTCATTTCTTACAGAGCAATAATATTCCATAATCTTCATATACCATAATTTACCCAACCATTCTCCAATTGATGGACATCCATTCATCTTCCAGTTTCCAGGCGCTACGAAAAGAACTGCTACAAACATTTTGGCACACACAGGTCCCTTTCCCCTCTTTAGTATTTCTTTGGGATATAAGCCCAGTAGTAGCACTGATAGATTAAAGGGTATGCACAGTTTGATAACTTTTTGGGCATAGTTCCAAATTGCTCTCCAGAATAACCGGATTCTTTCACAACTCCACCAACAATGTTTTAGTGTCCCAGTTTTCCCACATCGGGTGAGGTCTGCTATTAGGGTAAATGAGAGATTGTCCAAGCTTCCTCTACAGGCACAATGGCTTCACCATGTTGGTGCTGACTGACTTCTCTTGCAGGATGTTCATGGCCAAATCCTGAGTTAATCTGGGGTTCAGAAGCTCACTATTTGCCTCTTATATTTGTGTTGGATATCTCATAGCTAATCTGATGATTTACTCTTGCAATGAGGATAGAGCAGCCAACACTCCTGTAGATTCCTTCCTGTTGATTACAGTGGACTTCACATCACCCTGAGTCTCTAAGCTGAGCATGTGTTCTGGAGCCTCACCTCCCCTGTCCAATTGAAACATATCTTTTATGAAGTCCTTTCAAAATATCTTCTGCTGGAAATTTGTTACACCCCAAATATTTGGGGATTCCATCACTCCAAAACCAGTTCAAAGGCTTGATTTTGTATTGATATGAGAGTGATGAGGTTGAGCTCAGATAAATAATGTCTCCTCTCCACCATCTTGGCTCTTCCCCATCCAAAATTTGCTTCTTTTAGGATTTTTTTTCTTCTGTATGATTTTATTCTATAAAGCTGTTAATCCTCTTGTAATGATTTCCTTTCATTATTCTCATGTGTTTCCTGAATTATTTCCTCCCTTACTCTCGATTATTAAAATCATTTTTTCTTTAGTTCTTCCAGGAAATCTTGTTGAGTTTAAATCCAATCTTCATTTTTCTTGAAAAATATCTGCAGTTGCTTTACATAATGGATTTGTTCTGTTGTTGTATTGACTTTTCTTATCACCATAGTAACTTTTATAGTCATTATTTTGTTGTTGGTGTTTGTTCAAATTGTCGTTTATTTCATTTTTACATTGAATCTATATTAGTTTGGCTCTGCTCATCTGTTAGGGGTTGAGGGAGGGGAATCACTGTTACAATTTCCAGGCTTTTTCACTCTGTTGTTATTATACCTTGTTCTGGGTTCTCATCGTTTGTGTTCTTTTCTTTGTCCAAATAGGGCTACTGTTCTCTTATGAATACAATTCCATTCCTTCCTGAAACTATGACTTTTACCCAGGTAGGAATTATTCCTTTGAAATCATAAGTACTTATCTCTTCTCTGAAATTCCAATATAGAATTTGGATAATGGCCAATGGAATTGTCAAATGTCTGCTAGTAGTACTGTGCTAATTGCCAACATTGTGTTCTGCTATAACATTTTTCTTACCAAATGTTTTAATGTTCAATCCTCTAACTATCTCTATTCAGGTAGTTTAAATACTTTGGGCACATGAAATGATTATGGTGTTTGAAATGATTGAAAGTTAAAGATTACAGAGACACTAGAGGATGAAATGAAGGGAGAAAGAGAAAGAGAGAAAGAGAGAGAGAGAGAGACAGAGAGAGACAGAGACAGAGAGACAGAGACAGAGACAGAGACAGAGAGGAATGGAGGGAGAGAGGAGGGAGGGTGAGAATGTGTAATAGAAATAATGAATATGAGGTTAGACACACTGCAGTAGAGAGAAGGATTAAAGAGCCAGGTGGTGAACTGTTGTCCATCAGCTCACAAAAAGTCATACATGATTTTAAAAATGAATTACAGTAAGAAAGCAGTTATTTGACTCTATTATATAAACAATTTTGTTCTTCATTGAAATGTTTTCCTCCCATATTCTTATGGGAAGGATGACCTTCAATTTTCAATCATTATTCTTGTTATTAGTTGTTGATGTAATTTTCTCATGCAAAATTGCCTATAGTCATGCCTGTGTATCTTGGTAGACTCTCCTGTGAGAGTTTGTTTGTTTATAACAGTCTTCTTGTGTTTTCTCAGAAGATGAAGCTTAATTTGCTCAACTGACTTTGCACAAAAATTAGCAGCTTCTTTCCTAATTTCCAGTGCAAATAACAATTAAGCAAAGGCATACAGATAAAATATACTTAGTATACTTAGGTGAATTCTTATCCTTTCTCCATCTCCTTTCTTTATCTATCTAGACAAGGTATTACCATCACCTCCATGGTGATCATTTTAATAGATTTTTAAAGAAACTACCATCCCTTTTCTTCTTCTTTGCTACTACTTTTTCCCAGTAGAAATATCTTACAGATACAATGCATATACTTAGGGGCTCTCAAGGATAGTTGAACTGAAGTTATGTTCCACTCCTTAGGTAGACACTTTTCCCATTTAATGTGTATTCATCTAAAGGAAAGCAGAGCAGCATCTTTCTTCATGACCTTTTCTTTCACCTTATCTCAGATCTCAGACACTTAGCTAAAGTAAGAGGAAATATGGTTTTAAGAGTCCATAAAGAGAGCAGACTCTTGTCAACACTCACAGAAGACAGAGTAGGGAGAAACTGATAAACTAAAAAATTTTGCAACTTTCTTACAACAACAAAAAAAAATCTTTGCAATTTTCAGGAATCTGAAAAGTCTTTTGAAATAATACTAAGTAATCTAATATGTTTGTGTCTTTATTTGTATAATTGGGACAGAGAAGCTGAGGGATAAAAACAGAATAGGAGGTAAAGTTACAGAGTGAAATTGAGTTAGAGAGAATTCTAGGCATGAGACAGAATTGTTGTTGTTGTTGCTGTTGCTGTTTTAATCACTTTAAGATCCTTTTTTTTATTCTCAACATGATAAACAGGCTTATCTTTCACATGACATCCCATCTCCCATTTCCTCACCTTTGAGTAGCTTTTCATACATTCCAGTAATCTTTCTTTGCTAACCTCTATTTCTTCAGATTCTTAACTTCCTCCCAAACATATCTCAAAACTATATCCTATATAGGATTTATTTTTCATATCCTTTCAGATTCTTTCAGGTCTTAGAGACACCCTCCCCTATTCTAAAACTGATATTATATAATATATATATATATATATATATATATATATATATGTGTGTGTGTGTGTGTGTGTGTGTGTGTGTGTGTGTGTGTGTGTTTGTATGTATATGTATATGCATACATGTATAATATATAATATACATGTGTACACACATATACACATGTACACATTAACATGTACACTTTAGATAGCTAGTGCACAGATAAAAAATGCACTAATCCCAGAATTTAAAATACTTGAGTTCAAATAAACATTGATACATACTAACTATGTGATCCTGGGCAAGTCACCAACCTCTGTTTGACTCATTTTCCTTAACTGTAGAATGGGGATAATAATAATACCTACATCACAGTTTGTTATGAAGATCAAATAGCATAAGATGTGAAAGAGCATGGTAACTGGCAAATAGTACCTTATAAATGTTTATTCCTTTTGCTTCATCTTTTCTTGAGGATGTTGTAAGTTTTCTGAAGGCAAGAACTATGTATTTTTTCTATATTTCTCCAGCCCCATGTTAACTTTATAATCCCTATCACATAGTAGACAATAAAGGAATACTTACTAGCTAACTGATTGATTTGTAGTTGTGTAACCTGGACAAAGTCCCTTCATCTTGATAAGTTTCACTGTGCTCATTTATAAAATTGGGAAATGGGAACAGATGTAACCACCTCTAAATTTCTATAGAAATGGGAACTAAGTATTATCATATAATGCCTTACCATAAAATGCTAAGGACTGTCTTAATAAATTTATGTTTTTGTTTTTTCTAGTTTGCCAAAGAATGACTATTCCAGTATCCCAGATGCTAAATTCTACTAAATTTACTAAAATTGCAAAATCTACCAAAATTAAATGAATAGACTTGATCACCTCTGAGCCTCTTTATATTAGTCAGTGGCTATTATTGAAGCCATTCTGTGGGAACTGGCTTTTGTACTTATCCATTCACCAAGATGAGCCATTAGGGCAAACATTTCTGGAAAATAATAACAACAAACGCAACAAACAGTCCAATCTGTGTTTACTTACAGTAATGGGAATTTTCTGTGATTATCTTATAATTGACTGAAATACTTTGAGAATACAAAATTCTATATAAATGCTAATGTGTTCAATACTGATCTTTCAAAATTCTTAATATTTATAAGGTAGCTTGCAAAGAAAGAGCAATTCATATACTAAGATATTTATTTTGTGCTTTAATAATAGTATCCATTTTTGTAGATTATATTTGAGGAAAATACTGAACAAGCTGGAAATACTGTCAAAATCATTCACGTTATTTGGCAATTTTCCTAATTCTTCTTTTGATCTTGTTCTCTTACAGCACTGACAGGATGAGAACAGAGACCAAGGAGAGCTAAAGGTAGATGTGAGAACATATTAGGCAGCTAGTCAAATGATTTGGGATTAACTTGTCTAAGGAGAACATAATTATAGAATAGTTGAACAAAATTAAGTTAACTTTTTCAAAGACATGCAAAAGAAATGACTAAGCATGAGAATATAGACTCTTATACAAAAGCATGTCATTTCTCAATTGACATGACTAAGATCCCATTTATTTCATGATTCTCTTGACTTAAGTAAGTAAAAATAAATAAACTTGAACTTCATAAAGTGCAGAACTATTATTTACATAAATCAAAGCCATCTATTTATTATATTAAACAATACTCTCATGTGATTAAGGGGTCTTGCCACCACTTCTTGTAAATCACACTAAATATTTTGCATATATTTTATATGTTTTTAATTTCTAAAGATATTTTATCTTTGATAGTAAAATCAAAGACTGTGATACTATGCACTCCTTTCCCCCAATATCTTTATATTCCCAATATTACAAAATAGATGTTCAAAAATTATTACACAAATAAAGAAAGAAGCAGGCAGGCAAGCTTTATATGGTCACCAAAATTGGCAAATTCATTCATTTATGTTAAGACTAATGTGAAGATAAATAAAACATATTCTAGACCCAAATTCCCTTAAAATTTAGTGAGTAAGAGAACACATATACATTTATGATTGGTGGAGGTTTTTCCTCCAACAACGACAAATTTTATCCTTTTTTAGATATGATTTTTAAATAAGTATTTAATAATTTCCTTATATCAGAGAGAGGACAGATAGAGACAGAAAGAGAGGAGAAATTTCTTAATGTTTAATCTGCATTATTAATATTTTTATCATTTTCATAAGTCTAGAAAGTAGAAAAATAACTAATCAAGTCCTGATTGGTAGTGTTTTCTGATTTTTTTAAATATGTAAATGCTGACTGAATATTTTTACAGCAGGTATTTGAAAGCCAGTTTTATCTCATTCCTAGAATACATATGATTCTAGAACTTAGATGAAATCTATGAGAGTTGCAATTACTAAAATAATGCATTACTCTTCATGGCAATAGATCCTTCTAAATCTAGGGAATCTGGTCTTCAGATAATAGAAAGGGGGTATTTACCACAGTCATTTTTAGGTTAAGAAGACTGACCAGAGCTCATACTTATATTGACAGAATTAAGTTATTAGATAAAAACTCTGTAGTAGTAATGACAATTATTAGAATGTGATAAGTACCTATAAGTAGTAGTAAGTACTATAAGATTCAATTAAATTCACCAAACATTTATTAAAGGTCTACTATATTTAAATGATGTAAAGATCATTTTCCATTCAAAATAGCAAAAAAAAAAAAAGGCTAAATCAAGAAGATAATATTTGAGCTGGGACTTGAAAAATGGGTGGAACTTTTAAAGTTGAAAATTTGACAAAACAATCTAACCAAAGAAAAAATTATGCGAGCAAGAATGCAAAGAGAGCACCAATATATTTTGAATTCAATAGTGTGACGTGAAGCAGAAAGATGGTCCTGAGCAAGATTGTAGAGAGCATTGAATGCCGAGACTTTTGACCTTACTTAGTATTTAATGGGAAATTTTTAGAAGTTTATCATAGAAGAATCATATAAATGTAATGTTCTGGTTAGCTTTCTGGAGGTCTCAGGACCAGCCTTCATTTCAGCAAAGTAATCACCATGAGAATAACCAGGGTTAAAGTCCAAATTCTTTATTATCTCCTTCACAGTCTGTTTCCTTGACCTGGTGTAGTAAGCTGTCGTCTCTAGAAGCTGCCGGATCACTCTCTGGGAAGAGATCTGCTGTGTCTACTCAAATCTTTCAGACAGATTCTTCTTCCTGTAACGAACCGTTGTCTCCAGGTAGTTGCTGTTAACTCTTGTCCTTAGAAGTGACTTCCCTTCCTGCAGAGAGCCCCGTCAAGCCTGATGCAATGCAGAGTCTTTCTCTTGAATCCTGGCTCTGAATCTCCTCCAGCTCTTATCCTTCTCCAGGCCGATCTGCTCTCTGCGCCCAGTGCTGTCTCTTTTTATCCTCCCAGAGAATGGGCGTGGGATAATGCAAGGGCTTCTGGGAAGAACCACCCCAGCCAATGAGCTTGCCCCCTCTATCAAGTCAACCTGAGTTCTCACCTTGTAATTGTCCAGAAAACCTCAGTTCTCACTTAGTAATCCTAACATCTCCCCCTTTCTTTTGATTTAGAACATAGGACAGTCATGACCTTGAAACATAAATCCATCAATATGGGAAGTATTACAGATAATTACATAAATTACATAAGCACATAGTAACATAGTAACGTAACACATGCTAGAAGTATATAACATAATCATAAATTGAAAATTTATAAATGTCCATAAGTCCATTGTCCATTAGTCTCATCTTGTGTGAGGAAGTCCAATGATTCCTGCTGGTTTTTAAAGTTCTTTAACAGTCTTCTTATTATCCATGCTCTTTCAGTGTCAGATGTTTCTTAGATCTTCTCCTTTATTTTGAGGCCTTTCTCTTTTTCTGTCTCTCTCTGATGGACAAGGCGAATATGACTCGTTGGCACCCATCTGATTCCTTCTCCTGCTGAAGAAATACAAGCAAACCCTCTCCCCCAGGCAGTTAACCTATCTGGTCCCTTCCATTCACCACTTTCTGGATCTCTCCACATCACCTGGCGATTATCTAAGGACAGTGGAGATGCTCTCACTGGACACTGCCCTTCTGGTGGGTTATAAAACCTGTCTGCTGGAGCCAGCGCATCTTTGTCAAAAATTAGAAAATTAATGGTATAGAGAACTAAATTTAGAAGTTCCCTAGGGCTACCTGTGGCTCCCCCTTTCTTTTGTTTTTGGAGGAGTGTCTTAATATCTCTGTTTCTTCTCTCTACTATTGCCTGCCCTTGAGGATTAAAGGGTATGCCCGTGGTATGTAAAATCTTATACTGTGCACAAAAGTGTGTAAAATGTTTGGACGTATATGCAGGTCCATTGTCTGTTTTTATTGCTTGTGGCACACCCATAATTGCAAAAGCTTGTATAAGGAATTCAGTGACCACTCGGGCTGTCTCTTTTGCTGCTGACATTGCAAATGTGAATCCTGAAAAGGTGTCTACCACGACATGAATAAAAGATAGACGACCAAAAGATTTATAATGGGTCACATCCATTTGCCAGATTTCATTGGGTCTCAAACCACGAGGATTCTTCCCTGGAGGGAGTGTAGGAGCATGGAAAGGAAGACAAGCTGTACAGCTTTTTACTATGCTCCTAGCTTCCTCTCTTGTGATTCCAAATTGTAAACGTAAAGCTCGAGCAGCCTGATGATATTTAGAATGAGATTCTTGTGCTTCCTGAAATAAAGGACTACTGGCTAACATGGTTAGAAGGCTATCTGCCTTTGAATTTCCATCAAAAATGGGACCTGGAAGTCCACTATGTGAGTGGACATGCAAGATATAAATCTTGCCTGGATGTTTTCTCACTTGCTCTTGAAGTTCCTTAAAGAGCTGATAAATATTGGAGGCTGCAAATTTTATTTGGGCTGTGGCAATTCTTTGTACTACACCTACTGAATAGGCTGAATCAGTAATTATATTTACGTCTCCTGGGTAATAAGTGAGAGCTAGCATGATAGCAAATAATTCATTCTGTTGAGTGGATTGAAAAGGAGTCCTGATTACTCTCTTTATGGTTAAATCATGAGAGTATATGGCACAAATATTTTCTTTGGAGGCATCTGTAAAGATTGTTGGTCCTTTAAGAGGAACCTTAGAAACCTTTTCTTCAAAAATCCATCGCCAATTATGTAGTAGCCGGGTAATCTTTAATGGAGATCCATGTGCAAAATTTGGAGCGGTGGCCAATAAAATTTGCCATTCTGGGATGTTCTCACAGCATACATTAATCTGTGCGTTAGTATAGAATGTGTATATTTTTTCAGGACTTATCCCAGATAATTGTGTTACTCTCTTAATAGCCTTTAATAAAATCCTAGCCACAAGCACTGGGTAAGGTGTAAGGCTTTGTTCTGGTTGTGCTGGGAGGTTCACCCACTCAATCACTCTGTCTCCTTGATGAAGGACTGCTGTGGGTGCCTCTTTTGTAGCAAAAACTGATATTTCCAAGGGTTTTTGAGTGACTCTTTCAACCACATTGGATAAAGCCAGTTCAACTTCTCTCAAAGCCTTTTGTGCTTCTTTTGTAAGCTGGCGTGGTGAATTTAAAGCACTGTCTCCCCTCAAAATGTCATAGAGAGGTTGTAGTTGATTGGTAGTTAAGCCTAACACTGGACGCATCCATTGGATATCTCCTATTAATTTTTGAAAGTCATTTAAGGTGTTCAACTTCTCTGTTCTTAAAGAAAGCTTTTGTACTGTGAGTGTCTTAGGATATACTTCATATCCTAAATATTGAAAAGGAGCATGTCTTTGAATTTTTTCTGTAGCTATATGCAGTTTGTAGTACTTTAATGTTTCCATGGTCCTTTGTAGACATGCCTCTAACATTTGTTCCTCAGGTGCACATCCCAAAATATCATCCATATAATGTAACAATATTACTTTTGGAAAGGCTTTTCTTACTGGAGCAAGAGCAGCTGCAACATACATTTGGCACATAGTAGGGCTTTTTTTCATTCCCTGTGGCAAAACTGTCCATTCATATCTTTTATAAGGCTCAGCCAAATTAACACTAGGCACTGAAAAAGCAAATCTTTTCATATCCTCCTTATCTAGAGGAATAGAATAGAAACAATCCTTAATGTCTATAACCCATAGAGGCCATTCTCTTGGCAACTGAGTAGGAGATGGAAGTCCAGGCTGAAGAGTTCCCATAGTTTCCATCTGTTCATTTACTCTTCTTAGATCAGTTATCATCCTCCATTTTCCAGATTTCTTTTTCACCACAAATACTGGGGAATTCCAAGGACTTAGAGAAGGCCGCAAGTGTCCTTGGTCAAGTTGTTCTTGCACTATGTCTAATAAGGCCTGAATTTTATCACTTCTTAAGGGCCACTGTTCTACCCACACTGGTGAATCAGTCTTCCACTGAATAGGAACTGGTGAAAGTGCAGGTAGGCCTTCAACAGCAGCCCTGCCTAAAAAGCCGAAGTGCTTATTTGTAATCCTATCTGCTGTAAAATGTCTCTTCCCCACAGATTGATGGGGATTTTTTCAACCACAAAAGGAGTAAAAGCTCCTGTTTCTCCTTCAAATACCCATCTCAAAGGCCTAGCACTAACTTCTGCTGCTATTGATCCTCCCACCCCAGACATATAGGTGTCTGCTTTAATCTTTGGCCAGTGACCGGGCCAATTGGCACCTCTAATAACTGTACGATCTGCACCCGTGTCTACCAATCCTTCAAATGGTATTCCATTTATATAAATAGTAAGCATAGGTCGGTCAGCTGTCACAGCTGCTGTCCAATATATTCCTGGATTTTGTTCATTGGAGTCAAAATCTAGGTGACTATCACGAGGTTGCTTATTAGGGGTCCGTAACAATAAGCCTGATGCTACTACTTCTCCTGGTTGATAAATCACACGTTGTCTGCCTGTGTTAGTGACTGGGATATTAGATACACGTTCTCCAGTCTCCCACATCAGTGTATGGATGGACACTGTTTTGTAGGCACTCTCAGAAGGTGAAATGGTCAAGCCTACTGTGCCTGGAGGCAAAGGATCCATAGGCTCAACAGGAACAGATTTCACTTCTCCAGGGAGTATCTCGGTAGTCTCTACTGCACACAACTCTATTTTTCCTAATTTCAATCCCTTTCTTCCATCTGATTGCCTTTTGGCTGATTGATCATGTCTTAAAATTCTCTGGATGTAACCTCGGCTGCCATCATGCCCCACTTGGGGGGCTGAAGCTGGGCCCCATCTGTCATTTCCCTGGGTCAATCTACATTCAGAGGCCCAGTGGAGGCCCTTGTGACATTTTGGACATGGAGTTTTAGGTCTTCTCTCACCCTGTCTTCTCACTGTATCTCCATATCTACACTGAGCTCTTAGATGTCCAATTTTTCCACATTGAAAACATCTCCGAGTTTCTCTAGAAGTCCCTTGCCAGGAGGGACCCTGTCTTTCCACGTTCATCATAGTCTGGGTGTAAAAAGCATTTGTTCCCACTGTCGCACAGCGTCTTATGATCTCCTCTAAAGGAGCATCTTTGTCTAATCCCCATATAATCCTTTTGCAAATCTCATTGGCATTTTCCTTAGCCAGATGTCTGGTCATTATTTCTGTAGCTGAATTTTCTCCAATAGTTCTTTTGACAGCAGTTTGCAAACGTCCCACAAAATCTGCAAAAGGTTCATTGGGACCTTGCTGTATTTTAGTGAAAGCCTCTCCACGATCTTTCTGTCCAGGAAGGACACCCCAAGCTTTTATTGCAGCCTTAGCAATTTGTTCATATATTGTCATGGTATAATTAATCTGTTCCGAATTCTCTCCATACTGACCTTCACCAGCTAAGTGCTCAAAAGTGAATTGTGTGTTAACTCCTATTTCCAAATTGCATCTGACTTGAATTTTACATAATTCATGAAATTCCGCAAGCCATAATAACTTTTCTCCAGGTTCCAGACATGTCCTTGCTATGGATTTCCAATCATTCGGGGTTAGGACTTCATAAGACAAACCATCTAGTAACATTTTGACATAAGCTGATGTAGCCCCATAAAGGGTACAACCTTTTTTCAAATCCTTAATTTTATTCAAATCTAAAGGTGCATATCTTCTCCTTTTTTTACCTACAGAGTCAGTATTTTCAATCACAGGATATGCATGTATAAAATCACTTATATCCTGTCCTTCTCTCTTAGCTTTAACCAATGCTTTTTCTAATCTTGTCATAGGCTTAGGCTGCTTCACAGGCAATTCTGTTTGTGTTTCTGCCTCTTCCTCTCCTCCTTCTTGCTCCACCCCTGAAGGGTTAATTGAGGGAGGAGATGGGAGGTGCTCCTGTTGCTGTTGCTCAGAATTGTACTTAACTTCATTGTTATCTGATTCATCCTTTTCACCTAGTTTAGTTGACACTTCCCCATTTTGCTCCTTCATCTCTTCCTTTAGAATAACATTGTTTAAAGCCAATTGGATTACATTGTATATATGAATTGTATCTTTGGAAATTGAGTTTGGCCTGGAATTGTAGTGTTCACCTAATTGCTTTCCTACTAATTCCCATTCATCTGGATCCAATTCTTCTTCCAGAGAAAAAGAAGGACATATGACCTTCACAGTTCTTAAAAGTTCAGTAATCTCCTCTAAAATTATAATCAAGCCTTGGCTTTTCATAACCTTGATGATGCTCTCTAAACATTTTCCTTGAACAGAAGGTGTTTGCCCCATTTCACTATAAGAGATTCCTGGTTTAGCCCTTAACAAGTTAAGTTCCTTATTTATCTATTAGCACTCTCACTTAATCTTTAACAAAGTTTCCTCGTTACTCACGGTTCTGGGTCAGAGAGACTGAGATCTAGATCGGAAGCTTTTCCACTGGAATCAGGACCGTGTCTGTCCCTGTTCGGGCGCCAAATTGCAAAGGTCTTGTCTAGCTCTTCTTGTCAGGATAAGCAAAAGTCCTTGCCCCACGTGTGGACGCCAATTGTAGTAAGCTGTCGTCTCTAGAAGCTGCCGGATCACTCTCTGGGAAGAGATCTGCTGTGTCTACTCAAATCTTTCAGACAGATTCTTCTTCCTGTAACGAACCGTTGTCTCCAGGTAGTTGCTGTTAACTCTTGTCCTTAGAAGTGACTTCCCTTCCTGCAGAGAGCCCCGTCAAGCCTGATGCAATGCAGAGTCTTTCTCTTGAATCCTGGCTCTGAATCTCCTCCAGCTCTTATCCTTCTCCAGGCCGATCTGCTCTCTGCGCCCAGTGCTGTCTCTTTTTATCCTCCCAGAGAATGGGCGTGGGATAATGCAAGGGCTTCTGGGAAGAACCACCCCAGCCAATGAGCTTGCCCCCTCTATCAAGTCAACCTGAGTTCTCACCTTGTAATTGTCCAGAAAACCTCAGTTCTCACTTAGTAATCCTAACAACCTGGGACCTGGCTAGCTTTCTGGGGGCCCTCCTGAATGGGTCTTGATTTCAGTAGAGGAAGCAGGAGAGCCACCATGATGATCTCTGTCTTAAAGTCTCCCTCTGGCTGAGTTTGTCCCCAGTTTATATGCTCTATTACATCATTGCAATATATTGAGTATAAACCAATCATTATATCACTAGGAAACCATTGTTTGTTGTAAGATTAAATCAATCACACTGAGCCTTAAGTATATTGCTACAAAGCTCCAGCCTTTTACATCTTCTGCTTTTTTTTTTTTTTTAAGAACATTGGTGGTTACACCCTCCCTGACTTCTCAGGGAGATGAGAACCCCCAAAAGGAAGTGATCACACCCTCTCTGACATCTCAGGAAAGGAGATGAAAACACCAAAGGGAAATGGGGAGTCAAACTATTAGTGAGTTTCTAAAGAGTCTCACTTGAAACAGGTATATACAAATCCATCTATATGGGAGGCATTACACAAGCCCATAGTATTATAACACAAGCTATTAGTGATATAACAAACAACATGAATTAACATGAAGAATCATACATGTGCATAAGTCCTAGAAAAAGTCCAAAACCATTATATTGCCCATTCCTTTATGCAGCAGGGAATCCAATGATTCCTGCAGATTTTGAACTTCTGTAACAGTCTTATCAGCAATTTTTGAGGTTAATGAGTCAATTGCCATACATGTTGGGTTAACAGTCCTGCTTTTCCAGTGGCACATATAGTCAGAGATGGAACCACCTGATGTTTCTTGAGTTTTCTCCTTTGTTTCAAGTTTTTTTTCTCTTTTTCTGTCTCTCTCCAATGGACAAGGTGAATACAGCTCATTGGCACTCATCTGATTCCTTCTCTACCTGTAGAGATACAAGCAAACTCTCTCCCCAAAAGAGTAAACTTATCTGGTCCTTTCCATTCAACACTTTCTGGATCTCTCCACATCATCTGGTGATTATCTAAGGATAGTGGAGCTGCTCCCACTGGACATTGCCCTTCCAGTGGGCTATAAAACCTGTCTGCTGGAGCCAATGCACCTTTATTGAAAATTTAAAAAATAATGGTATAGAGAGATAAATTTAGGGTTACCTGCATCTACTCCATTCTTTTGTTTTAGGAGGAGCGTTTTGATGTCTCTGTTTCTCCTATCTACTATTCCTTGTCCTTGACGATTAAAAAGCATGCCAAAGGTGTGTAAAATCTGATACTGTGCACAAAAGTGTGCAAAATGTTTAGAAGTATATGCAGGTCTGTTATCTGTTTGTATTGCTTGTGGCACACCCATAATTGCAAAAGCTTGTATAAAGAATTCAGTAACCACTCGGGCTGTCTCTTTTGCTGCTGGTATTGTAAAAGTAAATCCTGAAAAGGTGTCTACCACAATGTGGATAAAAGACAGACGACCAAAAGATTTATAATGTGTCATATCCATTTGCAAAATTTCACTGGGTCTCAAACCACGAGGATTTTTTCCTGGAGGGAGCCTAGGAGTATGGAAAGGAAGGCAACTTGTACAGGCTTTCACTATGCTCCTATCTTCCTCTTTTGTTATCCCAAATTGTAAACATAAAGCTCAAGTAGCCTGATGACATTTAGAATGAGATTCTTGGGCTGACTGAAAAAAAGCAGTATTGGCCAACATGGCTAGAAGACTATCTGCCTTTGAATTTCCATGAAGAATAGGACTTGGAAGTCCACTATGAGAGTGGATATGCAAGATGTAAATCTTACCTTGATACTTTCTTAGTCGCTCTTGAAGTTCCTTAAAGAGCTGATATATATTAGAAGCTATAAATTTTATTTGGGCTGTAGCAATTATTTGTACTATTGTACATCTAATGAATAAGCTGAGTCAGATATTACATTTATATCTCCTGGATAATAAGTAAGAGCTAGCATGATTGCATACAATTCATTCTACTGAGTAGATTGTAAAGGAGTTCTGACTACTCTTTATAGTTAAGTCATGAGAGTATATAGCAAAAATGTTGTGTTTGGATGCATCTGCAAAGATAGTTGGACCTTTAAGAGGAACCATAGAAACCTTTCCTTCAAAAAGTTCATTGCCAATTATGTGATAGCCATGTTACCTTCAATGGAGACTTGTGTGTAAAATCTAGAGCCATGGCCAATAAAATTTGTCACTCTGGGATGGTTTTAAAGCATACATTAATTTGTGCATTGGTATAAAAGGTGTATATCTTGTCAGGTTTTATCCCAGATAATTGTACTACTCGCTTAATGGTCTTTAATAAAATTCTAGCCACAAGCACTGGCTAAGGAGTAAAGTTTTGTTCTGGTGGTGCTGGGAAGTTCACCTACTCTACCACACTCTCTCCTTGATGAAGGACTTCTGTGGGTACCTCTTTAGTAGCAAAAATTAATATTTCCAAGACTTTTTGAGTGACTCTTTCAACCACATTGGATAAATCCAGTTCAACTTCTCTCAAAGCCTCTTGAGCTTCTTTTGTGAGCTGGCATGATAAATTTAAAGCAGTGTCTCCCCTTAAATGTCATATAATGATTGCAGTTGATTGGTAGTTAAACCTAAAACTAGATGCATTCATTGGATATCTCCTATTAATTTTTGAAAATCATTTATGGTGTTCAACTTCTCTGTTCTTAAAGAAAGTTTTTGTACTGTAAGCATATAAGGATATACTTCATATCCTAAATATTGAAAAGGAGCATGTCATTGAATTTTTTCTGGAACTATATGCAATTTGTAGTTCCTTAGTGTTTCTATGGTCTTTTGTAGACATGCTTCTAACATTTTCCCCTCAGATGCACAACCCAAGATATCATCCATGAAATAGAATAACATAACTTTTGGAAATGCTACTCTTCCTGGAGTAATACCAGCAGCCACATACATTTGACACAGAGTAGGGCTATTTTTTCATTCCCTATGGCAAAACTGTCATATCTTTTATAAGACTCTGCTAAATTAATGCTGGGCACTGAAAAGGCAAATCTTTTTCATATCCTCCTTATCTAGAGGGATAGAATAGAAACAATCCTTACTGTCTATAACCCAAAGAGGCCATTCTCTAGGCAATTAAGTAGGAGATGGAAGTCCAGGCTGAAGAGTTCCAGTGGTTTCCATCTATTCATTTACTTTTCTTAAATCAATCAACATCCTCCACTTTTCAGATTTATTTCTTACAACAAATACTGGGGAATTCTAAGGACTTAGAGAGGTTTTTAAGAGTATTTAGTCAAGTTGCTCTTACATTTAATAAGGCCTGAATTGCACTATATCTAATAAGGCCCCTTATTAAGGGCCACTGTTCTATCCACATTTGGGTAACAGTTTTCCACTGAATAAGAAGAGGGCAGGCAGGCCTTCAACAGCAACCTTGCCTAAAAGCCAAAGTACTCACTTATAATCCTAATTGCTATAAAATGTCTCTTCCCCATACATTGAAGGGGATTTTTTCAACTACAAAAGGAATAAAAACTCATGTTTCATATTCAAATGTCCATCTCATAAGGGCAGCACTAACTTCAGCTGCTATTGATCCTCCTATGCCAGACATATAGATGTCTGCCTTAATCTTTGGCCAATGATTGGGCCAAATGGCACCTTTAATGACTGGTATGATCTGCACCTGTGTCTACCAACCCTTCCAATGATATGCCATTTACATTAAATAGTGAACATAGGTTGGTCAGCTGTAATAGCTGCAGTCCATAATATTCCTAGATTTTGATGTTGGGAGTCAGAATCTGGGTAACAATCACCAGATTGACTATTAGGAATCTGTACAAATAAACCTGATGCTATTACTTCTCCAGTTTTTAAGTTATGCATTGTCTACCTCTATCAGTGACTGGGATATTAGCTAAACATTCTCTAGTTTCCCACATCAGTGTATTAATAGACACTATTTCGTAAGTACTCTCAGGAGGAAAAATGGTCAAGCCTTCTGTTCTTGGAGCCAAAGGATCCATAGGCTGGACAGGGACAGAGTTCACCTCTCCAGAGGATATCTCAGTAGTCCCAGCTGCATACAATTCTATTTTCCCTAATTGCAATCCCTTTCATCCATCAGATTGCTTCTTGGCTGATTAATCATGTCTTAATATTGAACTTCTAAAGACTCTCTGGGTGTAACTTCAGCTGCCATCATGCCCCAACTGTTTTTTGCCTATGGCCCTGAGTCAGTCTACATTCTGATGCCCAATGGAAGTCTCTGTTGCATTTTGGACATAGGGTTTTTGGTCTTGTTCTCCCACTCTGTCCTCTCATTTTATCTCTGTGCCAACATTGAGCTTTCAAATGCCTGACTTTATCACACTGAAAGTCTCTGAAAAGGGATCCTATCTTTCCATGTTCTGCATTATAGGCTGGGTATAAAAGGCATTTGTGCCCACTGTGGAACAGCATCTTATGATCTCCTCTAAAAGAGCATCATTGTGTAGTCATAGTATAATTCTTCTACAAACCTCATTAACATTTTCTCTAGCAGGTTGTTTTATCATTATTTCTTTTGCTGTATTTTCACCCATAGTTTAAATGACAGCTGTCTGCAGACATCCCACAAAATTAGCAAAGGGTTCATTTGAACCTTGCTTTATTTTCATGAAGACTTGTCTTCCTGTGAGGGTGCCCCATACTCTGATAGCAGCAGAAGCAATTTGCTCATATACTACCAAAGGGTAATTAATCTGTGCTAAAGAGTCTGCATACTGCCTCATATTGCTTAATTGGTCAAAGGTGATTTGTATATTAACACTAGTTTGCCTATTTCAATGGTCTTGTATTTTGCATAGTTCATCATACTCTGAAAATCACAAGAAGTTTTGTCCCGGTTATAAACATGTCCTTACTATAGACTTCTTATTACTATGGATTATAATTTGATAAGCCAAATACTCTAATATTATCTTAACATAAGATGATGTAGCCCCATAAAGAGTGCAACCCTTTTTCAGATTTTTGATAATTTCTAAGCAGTGGATCTTCTCCTTTCTTGACCTGAAGAGTCAAACACTTGAATAACAGGGTATATGCTTCAATTCTTAAGTCATATATATTGACTTCCAGCCAAGATGGTGGTGAGGAGGCACATAGCTGCTTGAGCTCCATGTTTTCTCTCAGAATTTACTTCATAACAAACCTCGAAATTAATGCTTGACGGGAAAAAAAACCTCACAAATAATTACAGAATTATTGTAGACATCCAGAAGACATCCTTGAAATTCACCAGAAAAGGTCTGTGTTTGGTCAGAGCAGGGGACGAACAGACTGGGCGAAGGCTGAGGGCAAGCAGTGAGAGAGAGGGGAAATGGGCAGGGTGCGATCTCTGCCATTTCTGTGAAACAACCTTTACCCTAGTGTGGATACTCCACCTTGGCAGCAAGCCAGGAGCAGCAGAGAAGGTGTAAACACTGGAGGTAAAGAATAAAACCCCAGAAAGCTAGCATCTCTCTGGACGCAGCCACCCCCACTCCCACCTGGAGTGACTTACATTGTTCTCAGAGCCTCAGAGCGCAGATGCAGTGCAACCATCGCTGTTCTGTTAGTGGCTCTCTGCTGCCCTACCCCCAGTCTGTAGAGGAAGCCCATTAACACCATCCAGCCCCATCCCCCCCAAAACAGACCAATTGTTTCTCTCGTCAATTTGTTTTCTTCCATTCCGCTCTTGACAAAATTTACAAAAAAATTCAAAAGGGTTCTAACCATTGACAGCTTCTGTATGGAGAGAGAGCAGACTTCAAATACTGAGGAGACTAAAAACAGACTGTTCCCAGAGGAATCCCCTAAGGGGGATGTGATCTGCTCCTCAATACAAAAGAATATCATTGAGGAAATCAAAAAGTCTCTCACAAGAGAGCTAGAAGAGAAATGGGAAAAGGAAAGGGAAGCTTGGAAAGAGAGCCTGGAGAACTCATCGAGAGTGGAAAAAGAGATAAATCACTGAGAAACAAAATTAGTGAATTAGAAAAGGCAAACAACTCCAAGGAAAACAGGATTAGTGAATTGGAAAAGGTAAGCAATTCCAAGGAAAACAGGATTAATGAGCTGGATAAAGAAATCAGCTCTCTAAAAAATAAAATGGATAAAATGGAAAAAAATTCCATAGAAGATAAAAACACAGTTGGACAATTACAAAAATATATAAAAAAGTGAGTGAAGAAAATACATCATTGAAAATTAGACTTGAACAAGTAGAAATGAATGACTCAAGGAGAAACCAAGAGGTAGAAGCAAAACCAGAGAAATGAAACAACTGAAAAGAATGTCAAGTACCTTATTAGACAGAAAACAGATCTGGAAAACAGATCCAGGAGAGACAATATGAGAATAATCAGACTCCCTGAAAAAATGTGAAGAAAAAAAAGAGCTTGGACACTATTTTTGAGGAAATTATCAAAGAGAACTGCCCAGACGTTTTGGAAACAGAGGGTAAAATAGACATTGAAAAAATTCATCGATCACCTACTGAAAGGGACCCTAAAATCAAAACGCCAAGAAATATAGTGGCCAAGTTCAAGAACCATCAGACAAAGGAAAAGATATTGGAAGCTGCTAGAAAAAAGCAATTCAGATATGGAGGATCCACAATAAGGATAACCCAGGATGTAGCAGCGTCCACATTAAAAGAACGCAGGGCCTGGAACATGATATTCCAAAAGGCTAAGGAACTTGGTATGCAGCCAAGAATAACTTACCCAGCAAAAATGAGCTTCGTTTTCCAGGGAAAAAGATGGACATTACGAAATAAATGAATTCCATCTATTCTTCATGAAAAAACCAGACCTACATAAAAGGTTTCATCTTCAAATACAGAACTCAAGGGATTTCTAAAAAGGTAAAAAGAAATCTTGAGAACTATACTTCTGCCATAAAAATATGTAAAGAACATATGTATAATTTGTCCTAGAAACTAGAGGTGGAAAGGAAATTATATCATAAAAAAGTGTAAAGTGGCGGTACTACATCTCATAAAGAGGCAAAGGTAACCAATTATATCTGAGAGAAAGAAAGGAGGGAAATGAACTTATTGTGTATCAATAGACATATTCGATTTATGGTGAAATT
Source organism: Sminthopsis crassicaudata (assembly GCF_048593235.1). NCBI lineage: Eukaryota > Metazoa > Chordata > Mammalia > Dasyuromorphia > Dasyuridae > Sminthopsis > Sminthopsis crassicaudata. The sequence goes on from NC_133618.1 coordinate 186,540,186, forward strand.
TCTACCATTTCATTGAAAAGTGAGAGGGAAGGAGTAAGCTAAGGGGAAGGGAATACAGAAATTGTGAGGAAAAGGGGTAAAATAAGGGGAGGAACTTTCAGGTGGGGGAGGGATCCTAAAAAGGGAGGGCTGTGAAAAGCAAGTGGTGTTCACAAGTTTAATACTGGGTAGGGGGGTAAGAAGGAAGGAAAGGGGAAAAGCATAAGCAGGGGTTTATAGGATGGCAAGCAATATGGAATTAGTCTTTCTAACCATAAATGTGAATGGGGCAAACTGCCTCACAAAGAGGAAGCCCTTAGCAGACTGGATTAAAAGTCAGAATCCTACTAAATGTTGTTTACAGGAAACACACCTCAAACAGGGTGATACATTCAAACTAAAAGTAAAAGGGTGGAGCATAATCTACTATGCTTCAGGCAAAACCAAAAAAGCAGGAGTAGCCATCCTCATCTCAGATCAAGCAAAAACCAAAATTGATCTAATTAAAAGAGATAAGGAAGGGCATTATATCCTGCTAAAGGGCAGCATCAATAATGAAGCAGTATCAATATTAAACATATATGCAGCAAATTGTGCAACATCTAAATTCTTAAAAGAGAAATTAGGAGAGCTGCAAGAGGAAATAGAGAGCAAAACTATAATAGTGGGAGATCTCAACCTTGCACTCTCAGAATTAGATAAATCAAACAACAAAATAAATAAGAAAGAAGTCAAAGAGGTAAATAGAATACTAGAAAAGTTTGATATGATAGATCTTTGGCGAAAGCTAAATGGAGACAGAAAGGAGTATACTTTTTTCTCAGCAGTTCATGGAACCTATACAAAAATTGATCATATACTAGGGCATAAAAACCTCAAAATCAAATGCAGTAAGGCAGAAATAGTAAATGCATCCTTTTCAGACCACAGTGCAATCAAAATTACATTTAATAAAAAGCCAGGGAAAAATAGACCAAAAAATAATTGGAAACTAAATAATCTTATACTAAAGAATGAGTGGGTAAAACAGCAAATCATAGACATAATTAATAACTTCACCCAAGAAAATGACAGCCAAATCAGTAATAAGGGGAAGTTTTATATCTCTACAGGCCTGCTTGCATAAAATAGAGAAAGAGAGGGCCAACGAATTAGGCTTACAACTAAAATTGCTAGAAAAGGAACAAATTAAAAACTCCCAGACAAACACAAAACTTGAAATACAAAAAATAAAAGGTGAGATTAATAAAATTGAAAGTAAAAAAAACTATTGAATTAATTAATAAAACTAAGAGTTGGCTCTATGAAAAAACCAACAAAATAGGCAAACCCTTAGTAAACCTGATTAAAAAAAGGAAAGAGAAAAAGCAAATTGTTAGTCTTGAAAATGAAAAGGGTGAACTCACCACTAATGAAGAGGAAATTAGAACAATAGTTAGGAGCTACTTTGCTCAACGTTTTGCCAATAAATTCGATAACTTAAATGAAATGGAAGAATACCTTCAGAAATATAGCTTGCCCAGATTAACAGAGGAAGAAGTAGTCTAAACAGTCCCATCTCAGAAAAAGAAATAGACCAAGCTATTAACCAACTTCCTAAGAAAAAGTCCCCAGGACCAGATGGATTTACATTTGAATTCTACCAAACATTTAAAGAACAACTAACTCCAATGCTATGTAAACTATTTGAAAAAATAGGGATTGAAGGAGTCCTACCAAATTCCTTCTATGACACAGACAGGGTACTGATACCTAAACCAGGTATATCGAAAACTGATAAAGAAAATTATAGACCAATTTCCTTAATGAATATTGATGCTAAAATCTTAAAGAAGATATTAGCAAATAGACTTCAGATATTTATCCCCAGGATAATACACTACGACCAAGTGGGATTTATACCAGGAATGCAGGGCGGGTTTAATATTAGGAAAACTATTAGTATAATTGACCATATTAATAATCAAATTAATAAAAACCATATGATCATCTCAATAGATGCAGAAAAATCATTTGATAAAATCCAACATCCATTCCTACTAAAAACACTTGAGAGTATAGGAATAAATGGACTATTCCTTAAAATAATAAGTAGCATATATTTAAAACCTTCGGTAAACATCCTATGTAATGGCGATAAACTGCAACCTTTCCCAGTAAGATCAGGAGTGAAACAAGGTTGCCCACTATCACCATTACTTTTCAATATAGTACTAGAAACACTAGCCTCGGCAATAAGAGCCGAGAAAGAGATTCAAGGAATTAGAGTAGGAAATGAGGAAATCAAACTATCACTCTTTGTAGATGACATGATAGTATACTTAGAGAACGCCAAAAACTCTTCTAAAAATTTATTAGAAATAATTCAGAATTTTAGCAAAGTTGCAGGATACAAAATAAATCCACATAAATCCTCAACATTTTTATACATTACCAACACAATCCAACAGCAAGAGATACAAAGAGAAATTCCATTCAAAATAACGAATGATAGTATAAAATATTTGGGAATATATCTACCAAAGGAGAGTCAGGAATTATATGAGCAAAATTACAAAACACTTGCCACAAAAATAAAGTCAGATTTAAATAATTGGAAGGACATTCTGTGCTCTTGGATAGACCAAGCGAATATAATTAAAATGACAATACTCCCTAAACTAATCTATTTATTTAGTGCTATACCAATCAGACTTCCAAGAAACTATTTTAATAACCTAGAAAAATAGCAATAGAATTCATATGGAACAACAAAACGTCGAGAATTTCAAGGTAAGTAATGAAAAAAAATTTAAGTGAAGGTGCTCTATCAGTACCTGATCTACGACTGTATTATAAAGCAACAGTCACCAAAACCATTTGATATTGGCTTAAAAATAGACTAGTTGATCAGTGGCATAGGTTAGGTTCACAGGGCAAGATAGTGAATAAAAATAGCAATCTAGTGTTTGACAAACCCAAAGATCCCAAATTTTGGGATAAGAATTCATTATTTGACAAAAACTGATGGGAAAACTGGAAATTAGTATGGCAGAAACTAGGCATGGACCCACATTTAACACCCCATACTAAGATTAGATCAAAATGGGTCCAAGATTTAGGCATAAAGAACGAAATCATAAATAAATTGGAGGAACATGGGATGGTTTACCTCTCAGACTTGTGGAAGAGGAAGGAGTTTGTGTCCAAGGGAGAACTAGAGACCATTATTGATCACAAAATAGAACATTTTGATTACACCAAATTAAAAAGTTTTTGCACAAACAAAACTAATGCAAACAAGATTAGAAGGGAAGTAACAAATTGGGAAAACATTTTTACAGTTAAAGGTTCAGATAAAGGCCTCATCTCCAAAATATACAGAGAATTGACTTTAACTTATAAGAAATCAAGCCATTCTCTAATTGATAAATGGTCAAAGGATATGAACAGACAATTTTCAGTTGATGAAATTAAAACTATTTCCACTCATATGAAAGAGTGTTCCAAATCACTATTGATCAGAGAAATGCAAATTAAGACAACTCTGAGATATCATTACACACCTGTCAGATTGGCTAAGATGACAGGAACAAATAACAATGAATGTTGGAGGGGCTGTGGGAAAACTGGGACACTGATGCATTGTTGGTGGAGTTGTGAAAGAATCCAACCATTCTGTAGAGCAATCTGGAATTATGCCCAAAAAGTTATCAAAATGTGTATACCCTTTGACCCAGCCATACTACTCTGCGCTTATATCCCAAGGAAATACTAAAGAAGGGAAAGGGACCTATATGTGCCAAAATGTTTGTGGCAGCCCTTTTCATAGTGGCTAGAAGCTGGAAGATGAATGGATGTCCATCAATTGGAGAATGGTTGGGTAAATTATGGTATATGAATGTTATGGAATATTATTGTTCTGTAAGAAATGACTAACAAGAGGAATACAGAGAGGCTTGGAGAGACTTACATCAACTGATGCTAAGTGAAATGAGCAGAACCAGAAGATCATTATACACTTCAACAATGATACTGTACGAGGATGTATTCTGATGTAAGTGGATATCTTCAACATAGAGAAGAGCTAATCCAATTCCAATTGATCAATGATGGACAGAATCAGCTACATCCAGAAAAGGAACACTGGAAAATGAGTTTAAACTCTTATTTTTACCTTCTGAATCCATTTCTTCCTGTGCAACAAGAAATTCGGTTCTACACACATATATTGTATCTAGAATATATTGTAATATATTTAACATGTAAAAGACTGCCTGCCATTTGGGGGAGAGGGTTGAGGGAGGAAGCGAAAAAATCTGAACAGAAGTAAGTGCAAGAGATAATGTAAAAAATTATCCATGCATATGTACTGTCAAAAAAAGTAATAATTATAAAATAAAATTAAAATTAAAAAAAAAGAAAGTTACAAAAAACAACTATTGAATTAATAAATAAAACCAAGAGTTGGTTTTATGAAAAAGCCAACAAAATAGATAAACTTTTGATAAATCTGATCAGAAAAAAGAAAGAGGAAAATCAAATTGTTAGTCTTACAAATGAAAAGGGTGATCTTTCCACCAATGAAGAGAAAATTAGAGAAACAATAAGGAGTTTCTTTGCCAAACTTTATACCAATAAATTTGATAACTTAAGTAAAATGGATGACTACCTCCAAAGCTACCTTATGCTTCCTAGATTAACACAGGAGGAGGTAAATTGCTTAAATAGTCCCATTTCAGAAAAAGAAATAGAACAAACTATTAATCAACTTCCTAGGAAAAAATCACCAGGACCAGACAGATTTATATGTGAATTCTACCAAACATTTAAAGAACAAATAGCCCCAATGTTATATGAACTATTTGAAAAAATAGGGGATGAAGGAGTCCTGCCAAACTCCTTTGATGACACTGACATGGTACTGATACCTAAACGAGGTAGATCGAAAACTGAGAAAGAACACTATAGACCAATTTCCTTAATGATGTTAAAATCTTAAAATAGATATTAGCAAAAAGACTTCAGAAAATCATCCCCAGGATAATATACTATGGTCAAGTAGGATTTATACCAGGAATGCAGGGCTGGTTTAATATTAGGAAAACTTTTAGTATAATTGACCATATGAATAATCAAATTAATAAAAACCATATGATCTTCTCAATGGATGCAGAAAAAGCATTTGATAAAATCCAACATCCATTCCTACTAAAAACGCTTGAGAGTATAGGAGAAAATGGACTATTCCTTAGAATAATCAGGAGCATATATTTAAGACGGTTAGTAAGTATAATATGTAGTAGAGATAAACTGGAATCTTTCCCAGTAAGAGTAGGAGTGAAACAAGGTTGCCCCCTATCACCATTAATATTCACTATTGTATTAGAAATGCTAGCTTCAGAAATAAGAGTCAAGAAAGAGATTAAAAGAATAAGAGTAGGTAATGAGGAAATCAAACTATAACTCTTTGCAGATGATATGCTGGTATACTTAGAGAACCTCAAAGACTCTGCTAAAATACTATTACAAACAATTCACAACTTTAGCAAAGTTGTTGGATACCAAATAAATCCACATAAATCCTCAGCATTTTTATACATCACAAACAAAATACAATAGCAAGAGATACAAAGAAAAATTCCATTCCAAACAAATGTCGAGAGTATAAAATATTTGGGAATCCATCTACCAAAGAAAAGTCAGGAATTATATGAGCAACATTACAAAACACTTGCCACAAAATTAAAGTCAGATTTAAGTAATTGGAAAGACATTCACTGCTTGTGGATAGGCCAAACCAATATAATAAATATGACAATACTCCCCAACTAATCTATTTAGTCAGTGCTATACCAATCAGACTCCAAAGAAACTATTTTATTTACCTAGAAAAAATAACAACAAAATGCATATGGAAGAATAAAAGGTTGAGAATTTCAAGGGAATTAATGAAAAAAGGTCAGATGATGGTAGTCTAGATGTACCTGATCTTGAGATATATTATAAAGCAGCAGTCACCAGAACCGTTTGGTATTGGCTAAGAAATAGATTAGTTGATCAGTGGAAAAGATTATGTACACAGGACAAAATAGGGTACAACTATAGCAATCTAGTGTTTGACAAACCCAAAGATACCAATATTTGGGATAAGAACTCATTATTTGAAAAAAAAAAAACTGTTGGGAAAACTGGAATTTAGTATGGCAGAAATTAGATATGGATCCACTCTTAACACCATATACCAAGATAAGATCAAAATGGGTCCATGAATTAGGCATAAAGAATGAGATCATAAATAGATTAGAGGACAGAGGACAGTCTACCTCTCAGACCTGTGGAGTAGGAAGGAATTTATGACCAAAGGAAAACTAGAGATCTTTATTGATCACAAAATAGAAGATTTTGATTACATCAAATTAAAAAGCTTTTGTACAAACAAAATTAATGCAAACAAGATTAGAAGGGAAGTAACAAACTGGGAAAATATTTTTATAGATAAAGGTTCAGATAAAGGCCTCATTTCCAAAATATATAGAGAACTGACTCTAATTTATAAGAAATCAAACCATTCTCCAGTTGACAAATGGTCAAAGGATATGAACAGACAATTTTCAGATGATGAAATTGAAACTATATCCACTCATATGAAAGTGTTCCAAATCTCTACTGATCAGAGAAATGCAAATTAAGACAACTCTGAGATACCACTATACACCTGTCAGATTGACTAAGATTACAGGAAAAGATAATGATGAATGTTGGAGGAGATGTGGGAAAACTGGGACACTGATGCTTTGTTGGTGGAATTGTGAAAGAATCCAGCCATTCTGGAGAGCAATTTGGAACTATGCCCAAAAAGTTATCAAACTGTGCATACCCTTTGATCCAGCAGTGCTACTACTGGGTTTATATCCCAAAGAAATTCTAAAGATGGGAATGTCGCCTGTACATGCCAAAATGTTTGTCGCAGCTCTTTTTGTAGTGTCTAGAAACTGGAAAATGAATGGATGTCCATCAATTGGAGAATAGTTGGGTAAATTGTGGAATATGAATGTTATGGAATATTATTGCTCTGTAAGAAATGACCAGCAGAATGAATAAAGAGAGGTTTGGAGAGACTTACATGCACTGATGCTGAGTGAAATGAGCAGCATGAGGATATCACTATACACTTCAACAATACTGTATGAAGTTATATTCTGATTGAAGTGGATATCTTCAACATAAAGAAGATCCAGTTCACTTCCAGTTAATTAGTGATGGACAGAAACAGCTACACCCAGAGAAGGAACACTGGGAATTGAATGTAAACTGTTTGCACTACTCTCTTTCTACCCAGGTTGCTTATACCTTTGTAATTCAATTCTTACCATGCAACAAAAAAATTGCATTTTCACACATATATTGTATCTAGGTTATATTGTCACACATTTAATATGTATGGGATTATCTGTCATCTAGGGAAGGAAGTAGAAGGAGGGAGGCAAAATTTGGAAAAATGAATACAAGGGAAAATGTTGTAAAAAATTAGTTGTGCATATGTACTGTCAAAAAATTATAATTATAAAATTAATTTAAAAAGGAAAAGGAAAAACTTGCTAATAATGAAGAGGAAATCAGAGCAATAATTAGGAATTACTTTGCCCAACTCTATGCCAATAAATTTGATAACTTAAATGAAATGGATGAATACCTTCAAAAATATAGGTTGCCCAGATTTACAGAGAAGAAGTAAATTGCTTAAATAGGTCCATCTTAGGAAAAAGAAATAGAACAAGCTATTAATCAACTTTGTAAGAAAAAATCCCAAGGACTAAATAGATTTACATATGAATTCTGCCAAATATTTAAAAGACAATTAACCCCAATGCTATATAAATTATTTGAAAAAATAGGGAATGACGGAGTCCTACCAAATTCCTTTTATGACACAAACATGCTACTGATACTTAAACCAGGTAGGATGAAATCAGAAAAGGAAAATTAAAGACCAATTTATCTTAGGAATACTGATGCAAAAATCTTCAATAAAATATTAGCAAAAATATTAATAATCATCCCCAGCATAATACACCATGCTTAAGTAGGGTTTATACCAGGAAAGCAGTGCTGGTTCAATATTAGGGAAAGGATTAACATAATTGACTATATCAATAACCAAATTAACAAAAACAATATGGTCATCTCAACAGATGCAGAAAAAGCATTTTAATAAAATCCAACACCCATTCCTACTAAAAAAATACTTGAGAGTACAGGAAATAAATGGACTTTTCCTTAAACTAGTCAGTAGCATCTATGGAACACCATCAGTAAGCATCACATGTAATGGTGATAAACTGGAACCATTTCCAATAAAATCAGAAGTGAATCCAGGTTGTCCACTATCACCATTATTATTCAATATTGTGTTAGAAATGCTAGTTTCAGCAATAAGAGATGAAAGATATTAAAAGAATTAGAACAGGCAATGATGAAACCAAATTATCACTCTTTGCAGATGATATGATGATATACTTAGAAAACCACAGAGATTCTACTAAAAAGCTATTAGTAATAATTTGCAAATTTAGCAAATTTTCAGGATGCAAAATAAATCCACATACATCCTCAGCATTTCTATACATCACTAACAAAATCCAATAGCAAGGGATACAAAGAGAATTTTCATTTAAAATAACAGTTGATAGTATAAAATATTTGGGAATCTATCTGCAAAAGGAAAATCAGGAACTATATTAGCAAAAATACAAAACACTTTCTACAAAACACTTTCCACAAAAATAAAGGCAGATCTAAACAATTGTAAAAAATAGTAAGTACTCTTGGATATTTCAAACAAATATAATAAAGACGAAAATACTCCTTAAACTAATCTATTTATTTATTGCTATACTAATCAGACTCCCAATAAACTATTTTAATGATCTAGAAACTATAACAACAAAATTCATATGGAAGCAAAAAAGGTCAAGAATTTTTTTGGAAACTAATGAAAAAAAAATAAATAAATAAAGATGGCCTAGCTGTACTAGATCTAAAACTATATTATAAAGCAGTGGTCACAGAAACCATTTGATACTGGCTAAGAAGTAAATGAGTTGGGTCAGTGGAATAGGTTAGGTTCACAAGACAAAATTTTCAATAAGTAGCAATCTAGTGTTTGACAAACCCAAAAAACCCAACTTTTGGGATAAGAATGCATTATTTGATAAAAACTGCTGGGAAATTGGAAATTAGTATGGCATTGACCCACACTTAACACCATACACAAAGATAAGATCAAAATGGGTTCATGATCTAGGCATAAAGTATGAAATTATAAATAAATTAGAACAGCATGGGATTATTTATTTCTCAGTCCTGTGGAGGAGGAAGGAATTTGTGACTAAAGAAAAACTAGAGATCAATATTGACCACAAAATAGAAAAATTTGATTATATCAAGTTAAAAAGCTTTTGTACAAACAAAACCAATGCACACAAGATTAGAAGGGAAGCAATAAATTCGGAAAACATCTTTACAGATAAAGTTTCTGATAAAGGCCTCATTTCTAAAATACATAGAGAATTTACTCTGATTTTTAAGAAATCAAGCCTTTCTCCAATTGATAAATTGCCAAAGGATATGAGCAGACAATTCTCAGATGAAGAAATTGAAATTATTTCTAGCCATATAAAAAGATGCTCCAAGTTATTACTCAGAGAAATGCAAATTAAGACAACTCTGAGATACCACTAAATACCTGTCAGATTGGCTAGAATGACAGGGAAAGATAATGCAGAATATTGAAGGCGATGTGGGAAAACAGGGACACTAATACATTGTTGGTGGAATTGTGAATACATCCAGTCATTCTGGAGAATGATTTGGAATTATGCTCAAAAAGTTACCAAACTGTGCATACCCTTTGATCCAGCAGTGTTACTACTGGGCTTATATCCCAAAGAGATTTTAAAGAAGAGAAAGGGACCTACCTGTATGTGCAAGAATGTTTGTGGCAGCCCTCTTTGTAGTGGCCAGAAACTGGAAACTGAGTGGATGCCCATCAACTGAAGAATGGCTGAAGAAATTGTTATATACGAATATTATGGAATTTTATTGTTCTGTAAGAAATAACCAGTAGGATGATTTCAGAAAGGCCTGGAGAGATTGACATGAACTGATGCTGAGTGAAATGAGCAGGACCAGGAGATTATTATATAGTTCAACAACAATACTATATGATGATCAATTCTGATGGATGTGGCCATCTTCAACAATGAGATGAACCAAATCAGTTCTAAAAGAGCAGTAATGAACTGAATCAGTTACACCCAGAGAAATAACTGGGAGATGACTATGAACCACTACATAGAATTCTCAATGCCCCTATTTTTGTTCATCTGCATTTTTGATTTCCTTCACAGGCTAATTTTATGCTATTTCAAAGTCTGACTCTTTGTCCAGCAAAATAAATTTTGGGGCATGTATACATATATTGTATTTAATTTATACTTTAACATATGTAACATGTATTGGTCAACCTGCCATCTGGGGGAGAGGGATGGGGGAAAGAGCGGAAAAATTGAAACAAAAGGCTTGGCAATTGTCAATGCTGTAAACTTACCCATGCATATATTTTGTAAATAAAAAAAAACTATAATAAAAAATAAAAAATGGAATAGTTAAGATTCACAAGACACAATAATCAATTATTGTAGTAATCCAGTTTTTGGCAAACCCAAACAGCCCATCTTCTGGGGAAAAAGCTCACTATTTGACAAAAATTGCTGGAAAAAATTGGAAAATACTAGGCATTGACCAACACCTAATACCCTATACCAAGATAACATAAAAATGGGTTTGTGATGCCAACATAAAAAGTAACATTATAAGCAAATTAGAAGAACAAAGGGTAATCTACCTCTCAGATCTGTGGAGAAAGAAGGAATTTGTGGCCAAAGAACTAGAGTACATTATGAAATACAAAATGGATAATTTTGATTATATTAAGTTAAAAAAAAAATTGTACAAGCCAAACCAATGCAGATTAGAAGGAAAGCAGAAAACTGGGGAATTTTTTTTTCATTTTCTGATAAGACCTCATTTCTAAAATACATAGAGATTGACTCAAAGTTTTAAGAATATAAACCTCTCTCCAATTGATAATGGTCACTATTGATTCAAAAATGCAAATGAAGAGAACTCTGATGTACCACTATACACCTCTCAGATTCACTAAGATGACAGGAAAACAAAATGTTGAATATTGGAGGGAAAATGGAAAAGCGGACACTAGTACATTGCTGGTGGATTTGTTAACTAATCTAATCATTCTGAAGAGCAATAAGGAATTATGCTCAAGGGACTACCAAACTGTGCATACCTTTGATCCAGCAGTGTCTCTATTGGGCCTGCATCCCAAAGAGATCATAACAAAGGGGAAAGGATCCACATGGGCAAAAATATTTGTAACAGCCCTTTTAGTAGTGGAAAAAAAACTGGAAATTAAGTGAATGCCTATCAGTTTGAGAATGGCTGAATAAGTTATGGTAGATGAAAATAATGTAATATTATTTTTGTATAAATCATGATGAACAGTTGCTTTTAGAAATGCCTGGAGACTCTTACATGAACTGATGCTAAGTGAGTAGAACCAAGAAAACATTGTATATAGAAACAACAAGCTCATGTTATGATCAACTGTTAAGGACTTTGATCTTTCAAAAATGAGGTGATTCAGGAAAATTCCAAAACTCCTGTGATGGACAGAACCATCTGCATTCAGAGAGAGGACTATGAAGATTGAATGTGGATCACAGGATAGCATTTTCACCTTTTTTGTTGTTGTTTGCTGGGATTTTTCTTTTCATTCTCATTTTTCCCTTTTTGACTTGATTTTTCTTGTGCAACAAGATAATTGTTGATATATGGATAGAAGAATTGAATATGTTTTAAAAATATTGGATTACTTTCTGTCTAAAAGAGGGGTTTGGGGGAAGGGAGGAAGAAAAAAAATCAGGAACACAAGGTTTTGCAAGGTGAATGTTGAAAATTATCTATGCATATATTTTAAAGATGAAAAGCTAAAAAAAAAAGGAAAGAAAAATGCTTAAAAAATAATAATTGTAGGGACAGCCGGTTGGTGCAGTGAATAGAGTTCCATCCCTGAAATCAGGAGGACCTGAGTTCAAATCTGGTCTCAGACACTTAACACTTCCTAGCTGTGTGACCCTGGGAAAGTCACTTAACCCCAATTGCCTCAGCAAAAAAAAAGAAGAAGAAGAAGAAGAAGAAGAAGAAGAAGAAGAAGAAGAAGAAGAAGAAGAAGAAGAAGAAGAAGAAGAAGAAGAAGAAGAAGAAGAAGAAGAAGAAGAAGAAGAAGAAGAAGAAGAAGAAGAAGAAGAAGAAGAAGAAGAAGAAGAAGAAGAAAAAGGAGAAGAAAATAATGCTTTTATTCTACTTTCTTACTAAATATTTTTGTTCTAGAAGTTGCTAAAGTTCTAGCACTAGAATTTAAAGTTACTAAATCAATTGATATTAAGCAGGTTCATCAAAGGCTTATTATCAATACTACTAGAAGACATAGGCTCTCAGGATTACCTCCATAATCCTCAAATAAGAAATAGTAATCTGATTAACTTTTTTTGGGGGGGAAAGCAAACTTGCTGACAAAATGGGAGTTTGAAAATTAATTAACATATTTATGGATTGTAGTCATTACTGGCACAATGATAAAATTATACATATATCAGAAATATGAAATTCACTATTATCAAACCTTTATATATATGTATATATATAATATATATACATGTATATGGGGGTGTATGTAATATAAATTATATATCACTAAATCTTCAGAACTCCATAAGGCTATTTATAGTCTTTCTCTACTGTTATTTTAATTTTACACTTGAGCAAACTGTGGTACAAATAATTGTATGACTATACTGCATAATATATCATAATACATACATAATACATCATAATAACATCACGACAATTAGTAAAGTGGTAGCACAACTTCTAAGCTGAGGTTGCTCAGTTTTTATTTTTTTTTCCTTCCACACTAAACTTTCTTTTATTTATAAGATATTGCACTAAGTTCTAGGGAAAAAAAGAATTTTAATTGTTCTTGACCCTAAATGATTTTCTCTCATCCTTTATACAACTAATTGATATTCTTAAAGTCAGATCTCCTTTGTTTTTCAATGGCTCCCAACTGCCTCTAATTTTAGATAAAAAAGTCCCTGTGTGGCATTTAAAGGCCTTCACATTATGGTTATAGCCAATCTTTTCAATCAAATTATACAATGTTCTTCCTTGGCACTCTCAGTCCCAGCCAAATTAATCTGGATGATATTCTCCCATACATGACATTTAATCTTCTTACTCTGTATCTCTGAGCAAATTGCCTCAACTCTTGGAAAGCACTTCATTCTTACTTTTGCTACTTAACAAACCCAATATAATTTATACCACCTTATAGAATAGGGTTTTTGCCTCATGAAAACTCTATTCATTTCTTTGTATATGGTACTTAGCTCAATATTTCAGGCCTAACTTCTCTCCTAATTATCCTCATTCTCTTATCACTGACTACTGGACATCTCAAACTGAATGCCTCATTACTGCTTCAAACTCAAAATGATGAAAGCAGAAGGCATTATTTTCCTTCCTCATCCCAATTCCTTTCTCTTTAGAATTTTCTTATCACTGAATTCTAGTCATGAATATTGGAAACTTTGGTGCCATATTCTACTCCTCACTGACACTAACTTCATAAACATATTCTGTTACCAAGTCCTGTCATTTCTATTTCACCAATATCTATCCTATATATCTTCTGGAAGCTAACTTCTCTACTATATTAGTGCAAGTCCTCTTCATGCAATGTTTGGAATATTGCAAAAGCCTTCTGTTTTGTTTCCCTATCTCAAGCCTCTTATAATGACAGAACATTCTCCATTCAGCTATAGAAGGGACCTTATAAGTTTGACCATACTGCAGGATCAAACACAAGTCTTAAATTATCTTTTAAAGCTCTTTTCAACCTATCTTCTTCCTGCCTTTTTCGTATTCTGACATTTTATTGCCTTTAACATACCCCATATGATCCAATAATATTTACTGTCACTTGCATATCACTCTGTCTCCTGACCATATATTATGCCTTTATACTGGCTATTATTCATGCTTGGAATGTTCTTCTTCATCAATGTTTCCTGACTTCCTTTAGATTTAGCTTAAATTCCACCTTTTACAAGATATTTTTCTCATTATTTCTCCCAATCTACTTTATTGACTTCCTTCTGAAATCACTTCCAGTTTGTTCTGTCTGTATCCTGTATGCTCATAGTTTTTGCTTATTGTCTCCCCAAAATGAGCTTCCTCAGGGCAAGAAAGTTTTGCCTTTATACTTAGCCCAGTAATTCTTGCAGAGTGATTGACTTCATGATAGCACAAAAAAGTTGTAAGAATTTGGGTCTCATGTATAGTTACAGATATTATGAGAATACTTTAGACTTGCCACCATTAGTAAAATGAAGCTCTCCCTGACTCCAGGTCCACCAGTCTATTCAAGTGAAAACTTTCTCTTCTTCACTAGAACTCACCTAACTTGATTTCCCCATATGACATTTTAACGGAATCTTGGTTGATTCTAATTTCCCATATGCCTATGACCTTCTCCCAATACAATTGGTTAACTATATGTCTCTTGTCTACAATTGACATCAAGTTAAAGGAACATTTTTCCATACTAATATATATTTCACTCTTTTTAAGATATATTTCCATAATCATGGTGGATGGTCAATAAAAGATAAAAAAATCCTTATCTCACAGACTAAGGCTGGAAACACAGCTGAGAGACTATAATAAGATGAAATTATGTATAATTCTAGCTATTAAAACTGAAATTATGGTCCTTTCCATACTCAAACAACTACATAGATGAGCACTTGAGCTTGTATTCTGCTACTGATTATATTTCTATATAAGATAAGAACCTTCAAAGAATATGAACAGAAAATTTTCAGATGACGAAATTAAAGCCATATTTAAGTCATATGAAAAAATAGTCCAAATCACTATTGATTAGAAAAACAAAAATTAAGACAACTCTGTTACCACTTCACACTAATAAAATGACAGGAAAAGATAATGATAAATGTTTAAGGGAATGAGGGGAAGCTGAAACACTAATATATTGTTGGTAGAGCGGTGGACTGATCCAACTATTCTGTAAAACAATTTGGAACTATACCCAAAGGGCTATCAAAATATCTATACTCTTTGATCCAGCAGGATCTCTTGTGGTTCTGTAAGCCAAGTAGATCATAAAAAAGAGGAAAAAGGACCTGCATGTACAAACATTTTTGTAGCAGGCCTTTTTGTACTTGCAAGGAACTGGAAACTGAGTGGATGTCGATCAGTTGGGGAATGGCTGAATAAGTTAAGGCACATGAATATAATGTTCTATTAAAAATGATCAACAGATTGATTTCAGTGAGATATAAAGAGACTTACACAAACTGATGTGTACAAGTGAGTAGAACCAAGAGGAATTGTACATAGCAACAAGATTATCTGATGATCAATTGTGATGGACTTGGCTCTTTTCAACAATGGTCTGATTCAGGGAAATTACAATAGTCTTCTGGAAAGAACTATCTGTATTTAGGGAGAGGACTATGGGAACTGAATATCATACACAACATAGTATTTTTACATTTTTTGTTGTTGTTAGCTTGCTTGTGTTTTTCTTATTGTTCTCTTTTGATCTGATTTTCCATGTGCAGCATGATGTGTGGAAATAAGTTTAGAAGAATTGCACATGTTTAATCTACATTAGATTTATAGCTATCTAGAAGAAACCGGAGCAAGGTAGGGATGGAGAAAAATTTGGAACACCAATTTCTGCAAGGGTGAATGATGAAAATTATCTTTGCCTGTATTTGAAACCTAAAAAGTTATTATTATAAAAAGAACCTTGAAATATCTCAAAATAAATATGGATATAATTAAACAATGTTGTAAGAATTTATTTTTTATAAAGCTTTTTATTTTCAAAACATATACATGGATAATTTTACATCATTGACCTTTGCATAGCCTTGTGTTTCAGATTTTCTCATCCTTCCCCTCACTTCCTCCCCTAGATGGCAAGCAAACCAATATATGTTAAACATGTTAAAATATATGTAAAATCCAATATATATTTATACATTTCTTTTGCTGCACAAAACATCACATTAAAAAAAAGAAACTAATGAGTAAGAAAACAAAAATTCAAGCAAACAACAATAAAAAGAGTGATAATGTTATGCTGTGATCCACATTTAGTTCTCACAGTTCTCTCTCTGAGTGTAGATGGCGCTCTTCATCACAAGATCATTGTAACCTGCCTCAATTATCTTATTGTTTGAAAAAGTCACATTGATCAGAATAGCTTATCCTATAATATTGATGTTTCTGTGTACAATAATCTCCAGGTTCTGCTCATTTCACTTACAATCAATTCACATAAGTTTCTCCAGGCCTTTCTAAAATCATTGTCCTGATCATTTCTTATAGAACAATAATATTCCATTACATACTTATACCACAACTTACTTAGTCATTCTCCATCTAATGGGCATCCATTCAGTTTCCAATTTCTTGTCACTACAAAATGGGCTGTCACAAACATTTTTGCACATGAGTGTCCCTTTCTTTCCTTTAAGATATCTTTGAGATAGGCACAAGAGAACTGCTGGGTCAAAGGATATGAACAGTTTGATAACTCTCTGAGCATAGTTCCAAATTGCTGTACAGAATAGCTAGATCTGTTCACATCTCCACCAACAATGTATTAGTGCGGCATTTTCCCCACATCCCTTCCAACATTTATCTTTGTGTTTTCCTGTCATCTTAGCCAATCTGAGAGATGTGTAATGGTATCTCAGAGTTGTCTTAATTTGCATTTCTCTGATCAATAGTAATTTAGAGCACATAAGAATTTCTTAAATCAGGATATACACGTACTATTTAATAATATTAACCAGAAATACTTTTTAAGAACATTATTTTAAGCTTTATCATATCCTTCTTTCATAATATTCTTATTGCTACTTGTTAAGTGTCAATAATGTCATGAAGTTACAATATTTGAAAGAAAGATAACCAGGTCATTGTCCTAATATTCAATCAAGTTTAGTGCATATTTGTGAATAAAAGTAGCGGATTCAAGGATAAATAATTCATAAAGTAGATGAGATTGGGGCAGGGGTAGGAAGTAAAGGAAAATATATAAAGGGAAGGAATCTGAGCAAACAATGACTGAGACAATGTAATAGTAACAAAAGAGCTGTGGAACAGATTGAAATTTCCCTCTTTATGTGAATATCAATATACATTTTTGTTTAAATATTAAATTATATATAGTAAAATTGGTCAGATAAGATTGAAATAGGTTCATGATTTAGACAGAGTGATACTATAAGCAAATTAGAAGAACAAAAGATAATCTACCTCTCAGATCTGTGGAGAAGGAAGGAATTTGTGACCACAGAATACTAGAGCACAATATGGAATGCAAAATGGATAATTTTGATTATATCAAGTTAAAAAAGTTTGTACAGACAAAAACAATGCAGACAAGATTAGAAGGGAAACAATAAACTGGGGGAAAATTTATATAGAAGAGTTCTGACAAATGCTTCATTTCTAAAATATATAGAGAACTGACTCAAATTTTGACTCTTCAAAGTCAAAAAAGTCTCTACTGAGCCTGTATCCCAAGGAGATCACAAAAAAGGGGAAAATGTGTGCATATTTTTGTGCACATATGCACATAATCATTTATGTTGTGCAAAAATACAGAATATCTATGAAATCAGAGAATCTGGATATAGTTGTCTCTACTTTTTACTACCTATGTAATTTTTGGCAAGTCATTTCCTTCTTGAAGCTTCAGTTTCTCTTTTTAAAACTTTATTATTATCCCCCAGTTAAATGTAAAAATAATTTTTAACATTTGTTTTTAACTTTGAGTTCTAAATTCTCCTCTTTTCCCTCTCCCCATGGAACTCCTATTGAAAAAGTCAAAATTTTAATATAGGTTTTATATGTGTAGTCATATATAAAACATTTCTATAACAGTCATTTTGAAAAAGAAAATGAAGGTCACCCCCAAAAAATCAAGAAAAAAAATTAAATGTATGTTTCATTCTGTATTCAGACACTGTCAGGTCTTTCTCTGGATACAAATAGGACTTTTCATCATAAGTCCTTCAGAGCTTTCTTGATCATTGTATTGATTAGAATAACTAAGTCATTCACAACTGATGACCTTACAGCATTGCTATTACTTTGTGCACAATACATTTCTTTGGTATTATCTCATGGAAGTCCTTCCAGATTTTTCTGAGAACTTTGTGCCTATCACTTCTTATATCACAAGAGTATTCCATCATAATCACACACCACAATTTTTTCAGCCATTCCCAATTAATAGGCATCTATTATTTTTACCATAGATTCTACTTTTGTTGGTAAAATATGAGGAGGATTATGTGGCTTGGAAAATGTTTTCCAGTTCTAAAATATGAAAAGTTATGAACTAATAATAATGTCTGTGAATTTTAACATGATTTTTAACATTTTCCATATAAATGTCAAACATAAATTTAAAGAAAAAATATTGTAAAAGTAATAATTCACATTGATATGAAATTTGTTACATAATTCTTTGTGTACATTATTTCATTAAATCCTTGCAACAGACCTGTGAAAGTGATAATATAAATATTACTATCACTATTTTACAGATGAGACAACCAGAATCTCAAAAAAATTAGATAACTCACTCTGTCGTAAAATAATATGAAGCTGAAATTCTGAGCAGGAATATATGTGTGTGTGTGTGTGTGTGTGTGTGTGTGTATACTAATTC
The DNA here is from genome assembly GCF_048593235.1 of Sminthopsis crassicaudata. Classification (NCBI taxonomy): domain Eukaryota; kingdom Metazoa; phylum Chordata; class Mammalia; order Dasyuromorphia; family Dasyuridae; genus Sminthopsis; species Sminthopsis crassicaudata. Next base: position 186,559,069 of record NC_133618.1, read on the forward strand.
TACTTTTTATCCCACACTATGCTACATAGTCCATGTTTAGTCATACACTGTCCCTTTTCATCCTTCAAATTCTTGTTTTGTTGACAGCTTTCATTTTTACATCAGTATATTTTGGCCCCCACCCAGTAATTCCTTATAACAGTGAATATACAAAAAAAAAAAAAAAAAAAAAAACAGGAAAACAAATCAACAATCAAAAAAGTCCAACAATATGTGCAGTATTACACTTTTAACAATGCATAAATGTGAATTATTTCAATGAAAAGAGGGCAAAATGTTTTGTGTTTTTTTTAGCTTACTCCTCTATATGGTAAAAAATAAAATAATAATACTTAATTTCTGTCACAAGGCTCTATGAAGACTGACTAATCAGATTCTTGGATATGAACCCTGATCACATGCTGGTATTATGAAAGGAGCTAATCAGTCTCCTGTACTTGAACTTCTATAATGATGTTGGTAAGGATAATGACAATGTGATAATAGTAAGATGATGTTGCAGAAAGTACTTGTACAAAAGTTAGATCTAGCTGCTAAGAATGAAAAAGCAAACAAAAAGAAATGAAACTTTGCCAGAGCTCAAAAAAAAGAGCAGGGGAAAGACAATGAAGACAATGAAGAAAGAAGAGATGGCTTTAAAAAAACTAAAATGTTTTAAATGACTCCATCTCATCACTACCTTTAGTATTGCAATAAGCTTCCTATATAGAATTCAGAATCAAAAGGTGTTGAAGTTTTGATCTAATTTATGAAGAATCTTAACAAAATTAATTTTTCCTTTATAACTCACACAAAACCATAAACCTATTCTCTTCCTTTTCTTCCTGTACCTTCCTGTACCCTACCCAATTCCTGAGGAAACATTATCAACTTTCAATTATGTATTTTGATTATCTTTTTTTCTCTTCTGATAATTCTATTGCCTGTGGTTATAGAATTGTACACAGGCAGTGTGTCCATTAGTGCATCCTCTTCTAGACTTATGAATTAAAATCACAATAAAGACTTTTATTACAGATAGTATGTTTATATAAAGTTTATGAAAATGCATCCACTACTTAATCTCTAGCACATGCATAACAATAATGCATAATAAGGCAAAAACTTAGCAATATAATAATAACCATGCCATTTGTATGAAGGATAGATAAATTTCCTTAAAATAAAAAAATAATGCTACTCAGAAAACTGCTCAGAAAGATGAAGTGAACCCAGTACTATTTATAAATAAAGAGCACATAAGGTAAAAAAAAATCTGGAAAATAGAAATTTGGTTAACTTCAATGCTCATTTATTAAATGTATCTGAAGCATTATAGTTTATTCCATCAAAAATGAGTCACTTATTCACTTTCACTAGGGGGATGTTGAAGAGATTTTAAAAAATATTTACAAAAAAATAAAGTTATTTTTGAAGGGATATAGTGTTAATGCCTATTTTCATCCATAAAGGACTCAGTCTTTGAGTGGCAGCAGACAACATTTGAGTCTGATATTTTCCACTCCTCTTTAATTTCTAAGTTCATTTTTCCCATATAATCTAACATGGCATTCTTCATTCATTTATTTTTCCTTCTTTTTAGGCTATTTGGTGCCTCTAGCCATAGGAAGGAATATAACATATACATATAGATGTCATTATCAAGTATTGATATAGACATAGAAATCTTTATTTTTCCTTACAAGGATTTCTGAATCCTCTGAAAGGAGGCCATACAGACAACTGGAACATCTGTTCCATTCAATTAGGTACCTGGATTAATGGGATAAATACATTAAATGATATCCTTACAAATGCACTTTATTTTCCCAATTCTCATTTACTTAACTGCCTTCCTTTTGTAACATTCCTCTAGCAAAATTTGGACTGCCTGCCTTGCCAAGGGAATTAAGTTGCTGAAGACTCTAGGAAGTATAATTCTTACCAATATATGGACATAAAAGCTAATGTGAGATCAGAATTAAAGGGCTGGGTTTGCCCCCCTATAGTGGAATATTTAAAGATCTTAAGGGAAATCAGGGAAGAAAGGTCCTGGGAGCTTCCCTGACTCATAGAGTAGCACAAATTTAACTGCAACAATATATCTCATTATATTATAGACTATAGAGTCAAAACCTATATATGACTCTGTATGTGTGTATACATAATTGTGTGTGTATTTATACATGTGGATGTTTGAACTATCTTGGTAGATGAGTGTTGAGAAAGAAAAGACAAAAATTATAGAAACTGGCAATTCTTTATTATTTTTATTTTAATATAGGTCAAAAATGTCAACTATTTCTAGGTATATTTCCATTTCTAGGACTTTATAAAAATTGTTAACTGACTGCATTTAAAATAGCAGATCATGTTTCTCAAGAACACACCTGGTTGGCATTGTTCTTTACATTTTCTTGTTTTCTCTTTATTGAAGGCACAAGAGATGCTTTGGCAGAGCTCCAGGAGCTGAACATATAGAGGGACCTTTCATAAAGCAGAACTTTGATGCTAGTCCCAGCTTATTGCTAGATAATTTTCTTTTTCTAGGATCATCACCAATAGCCATCTAAATATTGCATATTTATGCTTTCAAAAGTTGAATTACTAAAGATTGTGAGGCATTATAAATCTACTTCCTCCTACTGGATATAGAAATAGGCATATACTACTAGTATAGGAAGTCTTAACTATGTTTATGTCATGGACATCATGAGCAGTCTGTAGAAATCTAGAAATCTTCAATTCCAATCAAAATACCCATCTAAAAGCGCCTCCTACCACCTCTCAAATACCAATTTATAGATACCTTTAAAAGTTTCTCCTCAACTTCCTCACAGTTTCTCACCTCTCTACATGTTCAGAAAATGTATATACCTTTCTAGACATACATGTTTCTTCATCAACCCATTTGAAACTAACTTTCACTCTCCCCTGCCCTTCATTATCACCTGCTTCCTCTGTTTTCCTTTCATTTTCCATTTTTATAATATAATTATGCCATTTTCATCTTTTCTTACCCTTTTTTGTTTGTTTTCAAATCAATCTATCATAGACAAATCACTTCCAACATTTTTTCAACTTTTTTACTTTAGTAGAGATGATAGTTATGAGAATATTAATAACATTTTCTTACATATAATAAGTTTGACCTTAATGAATGCCTAATAATTTGTCTTTAATGTTTTTATTATATTTCTTCTGGATCTTTATATTAAATTTTTTATTGAATTCTATAATGATTTACATGCATAAAATAATTATGTTGTAATATATGATCATATATGTGACCAATTATGTTTAAACAGAATTATTCCCCTTTCAAAAATTCAAAAATTTTGCCTGGGGAAAAATACCCTTAATCTAGTGGTATAACTCAATCTAATTCTATCTCATTTACTTAGCTCTCTTTTACCTTACTTTTTATCCCAATTTATCCCAAAAATCCATTGATTTTTAGGTGTAATCCCTTTCTATCTTATGATTCTATTAAATTACTCCATACTATTAAGTTTAGAATGTTCAGGGATCTAATCAGGTAAATATCTTTTTGTGTTAATGAATGAGGGAATAATACTAATACAGGCCCAATTTATGGATTCATGCTATTCTCAAGTGGCAACCCACATTGTATTTCTTCTTTTATTGTCAAATCTTTTACCAGTAATGAAAGTCAATAATCTCTGCTACTAAAGGAAGTTGAGGCTAGTAGATCAATTGATCACAGATTTGAGAAATAGTAGGAGTATAACTGATTGAGTGTTTAAACTAAACAGCACTAATGAGGCAATAGCTGACTGAGTTTTTGCATTAAGTCTAACACTTTAATAAAATGTGACCCCCATACCCAAAGAAGATGTCTTAGCTGGTAAAAATGGAAACCATTTCACAAATAGAAATGAAACATATCCAAGGGTTCATGTAAATCATCACTTGAGTTTGTACTCTGAATAACTATTCCACTTTCAATCATAAAATATAAAGGAAATATATTCACAAAAGAAGGAAAAATAATTCCTGCTTCAAAAAAGAATCAATCAATAGAAATTCATATTAGCTCCTTGTATGAAAATTTTGGATAATGAAGATGTGTTATTTAAGAGGCTGTGTTAGGTACAAAGAGAAATCAAAAGAAATATAAACAATTATTCATGAATTCAAATAGCAACCAATCGTGTAGAGAATTGTGAAATATAATATTAAACAAAATAAAATAAAGAAAACATGATGTTCTAAAGTGGTTCAGATAATAACTATGTACTACAGTAGTCAATGAACACATCTTAGAAGGAGTAGTATTTAAGTTGGTGCTAGAATGGTGCGTTATATTATTCTGAAAAACTTTGATTACACAAGGCTTTGAACATCAAGTTAAAGAGTAAAGATTTTATCCTTTAGGAATGCACATGGTGAAAGCCGTGTTTTAGAAAGGTCAAGCTGCAAAATTTCACAAGCATTTCTAATTAAGATAACTACATAAAAAGTTTTAAGCAGGCATGGCTTCACTGAGGGACACCTAATAAATATGAAGAAGAAGGCAATCTGAAAGAGAATCATAAATAAATACTACTGAATTCCTCTATACCATAGAGGGCATATAAAAAAGGTCAAGGAGACCTGATAGATTAAAGCCACAGGAAAACTGGGTTAAGGTCATCACACCAAGGAATTTATTTTCTTTTTGTTGTTGTTGTATTAAATTTATTTATTTTAATATGCATTGTTTTATTAATTATGTTGAGAGAAAAAAACATGAGCAAAATGGAAAAACCTTAGAAGAGGAAGAAACAGAAAAAAGAAGTGATCATCACATGTGTTGATTTACATTCAGTCTCCTTAGATCTTTTTTTTTTTTTTTTTCTGGATGTAGATGGCATTTTTTCTGTCCAAAGTCTATTGGGAATGCTTCAGATCAGTGAACCATTAAGGAAAACTAAACCTTTCATAATTGATCATTGTACATTCTTGCTGTTATTATGTACACTGTATTCCTGGTTCAACTTGTTTCACTCAGCATTGGTTCATGTAAATCTTTCCAGGCTTTTCTAAAATCTATAACCAGCTTGTTCATCATTTTTATAGAGCAATAATATTCCATTATCTCCATGTACCATGGCATGTCCAGCCATTCCCCAATAGATGGGCATCTATTCATTTTCCAATTCTTTGCTGATACAAACATTTTTTACACATGTGGGTCTTTTATTCTCTTTTATGATTTCCTTGGGTTACAGAATCAATGGTGGCACTGCTGAATCAGAGTAGGGACAGTATAGCCCTTTGGGCATAATTCCAAATTGCTCTATAGAATGGTTGGATCATTTGACAACTCTTACCAAGAATGTATTTGTAAAGGGCTAGAATTGAGCACTTGGATAATGGAACCCGTGACGCTAATTGCCAATTGGACAATTCTCTATTAACATGTTTGAAGGATGACCCTCCCCAACTATTCTGTGCTGTCTGGATCGGTAGGTGCAGACAAAAAAGGGGAAGTGACATGAGTGGATGGAATAGGAGGAGAAAATTGATTCATTCTCCTGGTGGTGGAGAGAGAGGAAGGGGGTGTGGAGATTGCTAGATCTAATCCCCTGACCCCTACCGCAAAAGAATAAAAACTTAATTATCCTGACTCAGGCTGATTCTAAGAGATCCAGGGTCCCAACATGCATTAATGTCACATTCCCTCTAACATTTATCATTTTTTTCCTGCCATTTTAGCTAATCTGAGAGGTGAGGGGTGGCATTATAGAGTTGTTTTAATTTGCATCTATCTAATCAGCATTTTTTCCTGTAAGTATAGATTGCCTTAATTTTGTCATTCCAGATGAATTATGTTATTAATTTTTCTAATTCTATAAAATAATATTTTGGCAGTTTGATTAGTATGGCACTGGATAAGTAAACCAATTTAGGGAGAATTGTCATTTTGATTATATTAGCTCAGGCTGCTCAGAAGTAAATAATATTTTTCCAATGGTTTAGATCTCACTTTATTTGTGTGAGAAGTTTTTGTTTTATTTTGTTTTGTTTTGTTTTATAATTATGTTTATATAGTTCCTGGGTATATCTTGTCAGGTAATCACCCTAATATTTTATTTTGTCTACAATAATGTTAAATGAAATTTTTCTTTCTATTTCTTGCTTATGGATTTTGCCAATTATATATAGAAATGCTGATGATTTGTTTGGGCTTATTTTATTTTATATCCTAGAACTTTGCTAAAGCAGTTAATTTTTTTGAATACACTTTTGGGTGATATTCTAGAATTCCCTATCATCATCATATGATCTACAAAGAGTGAGTTTTATTTCTTCACTGTCTATTATTTTTTTAAGCTTTTTATTTTCAAAACTTGTGCACAAGTATATAATTTTTCAACATTGCCCTTTGCATAGCCTGTGTTTCAGATTTTCCCTTCCTTCCCTCCACTCCCTTCCCTAGATGGTAAGCAATACATTATAGGTTATACATGTTAAAATATATATTAAATCCAATATGTGTAAACATATTAATACAATTCTCTTGATGCACAAGAAAAATCAGATCAAAAAGGAAAGTAAATGAATAAGAAAACAAAATGCAAGTGAACAACAACAAAAAGTGTGATCCACATTCAAGTCCCACAGTCCTCTCTCTGGATGTAGATGGCTCTCTTCATCTCAAGATCATTGGAACTGGAATCAATCATCTCATTGTTGGAAAGAGTCACATTCATCAGAATTGATCTTCCTATATTGATGTTGCTGTGAACAATAATCTTCTGGTTTTGCTCATTTTACTTAGAGTCAGTTCATATAAGTCTCTCCAGACCTCTCTAAAAGCATTCTCCTGATCATTTCTTATAGAACAATAATATTCCATAGTATACATATACTATAACTTATTCAGCCATTCTCCAACTAATGGGCATCCGCTCAGTTTTCAGTTTCTTGCCACTATGAAAAGTGCTGCCACAAACACTTTTGCACATGTGGGTCCTTTTTCTTGCTTTAAGATCTCTTTGGGATATAGGTCCAATAGAAACATTGCTGGATCAAAGGGTATGCACAGTTTGATAACTTTTCAAACATACCTCCAAATTGCTCTCCAGAATGAGTGTATCCATTCACACTTCTACCAATAATGTATTAGTGTCCCAATTTTCCCACATCCTTTCCAACATTTGTCGTTATCTTTTCCTGTCATCTTAGCCAATCTGAGATATGTATAGTGCTATCTCAAAATTGTCTTAATTTGCATTTCTCAGATCAACAGTGTTTTAGAGCATCTTTTAATATGATTAGAAATTGCTTTATTTTCTTCTTATGAAAATTATCTGTTCATATCTTTGACCATTTGTCAATTAAAGAATGGCTTGAATTCTTCAAAATTTGAGTCAATTCTCCATATATTTTGGCAATAAAGCCTTTATTAGAACCCTTAAATGTCAAAATGCTTTCTCAATTTATTGCTTCCCTTCTGATCTTGTCTGCATTAGTTTTATTTATTAAAAAATTAATTTAATATAATCAAAATTATCTATTTTGTGTTCAATGATCATTAACTGTTCTAATTCCTTTAATTTATTTTTCATTTCTTAATGCTAAAGCCAAGAATTTTAATACAAGGTTGAATGAGAGTGGTGATAATGTGCACGCTTGTTTCACCCCTGATCTTATTGGAAATTCATCCAACTTATCTGTATTTTAAATAATGATTTGTGTTGTGAAATTATCCATCATTCTGGAGAGCAATTTGGAACCATGCCAAAAAGACTACAAAACTATGTATAACCTTTGACCCAGCAGTATCTTTACTGTTTCTATATCCCAAGGAAATCATAAAGGAGGTAAAAGAACCCACATTTGCAAAACTGTTTGTAGAAGCTTTTTGTGATAGAAAGAATTGGAACATGAATAGATGTCCATCAGCTTGGGAATGGCTAAACAAGTAGTATATGAGAAAAATGGAATCTTGCTGTTCTAAAAAAATAATGACCAAACTGATTTGAGAAATACCTGGAAAGATTTAGGTGAACTAATGTTGAGTAAAACAAAAGAACTAGGAATACATTATACAAAATAACAGCAAGAATATGTGATGATCAACTATAAGCATCTTCTCAGTGGTTCAATGATCCAAAGGAATTCCAATAGACTTTAGACAAAACATGCCATCTGAAACCAGAGAAAGAATTACAGAGACTGAATATAAATCAGCACATGCTATGTTCACTATTTTTTTCTGTTTTTTTCTCACCCATGATGTGTCACATTTGCTCTGATTTTTTTCTCCCAACCTCATCCATAAAGCAATGTGTATTAAAAATAAATAAATTTACTAGGAAAGAAAATAAAAACTTTATTGCTTATACATAGCAGAAATAACTAGGGTAGTAGAAAAATATAGTATCAGTGGTACACGTTTGCATCACTCCAAGTTTCTGGAAAGAAACAAATCATGTAATCAATAGTTTGGGAATATTAAAAATAAAAGTAAAGTTAAGGTAAATCTAGAAGCCACTGACTTCAAATATGGTAAGTATAGAGACTATTTAATGACTTTTAGTCTCCTCAAAGAACAAAATGAGGCATTAACTAATATAAAAGAATTGCCAAAAAAATTTTGGATATAAAAAACAAAGTGAAAATTGTTTTTGTTTTTGTTTGTTTGGTTTTTTTATTTATATTTTTTCACAGTATATATGCATGAGTAATTTTTTATAATATTATCCCTTGTATTCATTTTTCCAAATTATCCCCTCCCTCTCTCTATACCCTCCCCTTGATGACAGGCAATCCCATACATTTTACATATGTTACAATATTACCTAGATATAATATATGTGTGTAAATACCATTTTCTTGTTGCACATTAAGTATTAGATTCCGAAGGTATAAGTAACCTGGGTAGATAGACAGTAGTGCTAACAATTTACATTCACTACCCAGTGTTCCTTCTCTGGGTGTAGTTGTTTCTGTCCATCATTGATCAACTGGAAGTGAGTTGGATCTTCTTTATGTGGAAGATATCCACTTCTATCAGAATATATCTTCATACAGAATTGTTGTTGAAGTGTATAGTGATCTTCTGGTTCTGCTCATTTCACTCAGCATCAGTTCATGTAAGTCTCTCCAAGCCTCTCTGTATTCCTCCTGCTGGTCATTTCTTACAGAGCAATAATATTCCATAACATTCATATACCATAATTTACCCAACCATTCTCCAATCGATGGACATCCATTCATCTTCCAGTTTCTAGCTACTACAAAAAGAGCTGCCACAAACATTTTGGCACATACAGGTCCCTTTCCCCTTCTCAGTATTTCTTTGGGATATAAGCCCAATAGCAGCAATGCTGGATCAAAGGGTATGCACAATTTGATAAGTTTTGGGGCATAGTTCCAAATTGCTCTCCAGAATGGCTGGATTCTTTCACAACTCCACCAGCAATGTATTAGTGTCCCAGTTTTCCCACATCCCCTCCAACATTCATCATTATTTGTTCCTGTCATCTTAGCCAATCTGACAGGTGTGTAGTGGTATCTCAGAGTTGTCTGAATTTGCATTTCTCTGATCAGTAGTGATTTGGAATACTCTTTCATATGAGTGGATATAGTTTCAATTTCATCATCTGAGAATTGTCTATTCATATCCTTTGACCATTTATAAATTGGAGAATGGTTTGATTTCTTATAAATTAGGGTCAGTTCTCTATATATTTTGGAAATGAGACCTTTGTCAGAATCTTTAACTTTAAAAATATTTTCCCAATTTGTTACTTCCCTTCTAATCTTGTTTGCATTAGTATTGTTTGTACAGAAACTTTTTAGTTTGATGTAATCAAAATCTTCTATTTTGTGATCAATAATGATCTCTAGTTCTCCTCTGGTCATAAATCCCTTCCTACTCCACAGGTCTGAGAGGTAGACTACTCTCTGTACCTCTAATCTATTTATTATCTCATTCTTTATGCCTAAGTCATGGACCCATTTTAATCTTATCTTGGTATATGGTGTTAAGTGTGGATCAATATCTAATTTCTGCCATACTAATTTCCAGTTTTCCCAACAGTTTTTCCAAATGATGAATTTTTATCCCTAATGTTGGTATCTTTGGGTTTCTCAAAGACTAGATTGCTATAAATGTACCCTTTTTTGTCCTTTGTATCTAATCTGTTCTGCTGATTGACTGGTCTATTTCTTAGCCAATACCAAATGGTTTTGGTGACTGCTGCTATATAATATAGCTTTAGATCAGGTACACCTAGAACAAATTTCTCTGATTTTTTTTTTCATTAGTTCCCTTGCAATTCTCAACCTCTTATTCTTCCATATGAATTTTGTTGTTATTTTTTCTAGGTCATTGAAATAGTTTCTTGGGAGTCTGATTGGTATAGCACTAAATAAATAGATTAGTTTGGGGAGTATTGTCATCTTTATTATATTCCCTCAGCCTATCCAAGAGCACTGAATATCTTTCCAATTATTTAAATGGGACTTTATTTTTGTGGCAAGTGTTTTGCAATTTTTCTCATATAATTCCTGACTATTCTTGGGTAGATGAATTCCCAAATACTTTATACTCTCAACATCTGTTTGGAATGGAATTTCTCGTTGTATCTCTTGCTGTTGCATTTTGTTGGTGATATATAAAAATGCTGAGGATTTATGTGGATTTATTTTGTATCCTGCCACTTTGCTAAAATTCTTTATTATTTCTAACAGCTTTTTAGCAGAGTCTTTGGGGTTCTCTAAGTGTACCATCATGTCATCTGCAAAGAGTGATAGTTTGATTTCCTCATTTCCTACTCTAATTCCTTGAATCTCTTTCTCGGCTCTTATTGCCGAGGCTAGTGTTTCTAGTACTATATTGAATAGTAATGGTGATAGTGGGCAACCTTGTTTCACTCCTGATCTTACTGGGAAAGGTTGCAGCTTATTTCTATTGCATATTATGCTTACTGACGGTCGTAAATATATGCTCCTGATTATTCTAAGGAATAGTCCATTTATTCCTGTACTCTCAAGAGTTTTTAGTAGGAAAGGATGTTGGATTTTGTCAAATGCTTTTTCAGCATCTATTGAGATAATCATATAGTTCTTATTAATTTGATTATTAATATGGTCAATTATACTAATAGTTTTCCTAATATTAAACCAGCCCTGCATTCCTGGTATAAATCCTACTTGATCACAGTGTATTATCCTGGGGATGATTTTCTGAAGTCTTTTTGCTAATATCTTATTTAAGATTTTAGCATCAATATTCATTAAGGAAATTGGTCTATAATTTTCTTTCTCAGTTTTTGGTCGACCTGGTTTAGGTATCAGTACCATATCTGTGTCATAAAAGGAGTTTGGTAGGACTCCTTCATCCCCTATTTTTTCAAATAGTTTATATAGCATTGGGGCTAATTGTTCTTTAAATGTTTGGTAGAATTCACATGTAAATCGATCTGGTCCTGGGGATTTTTTCCTGAAGAGTTGATTAATAGCTTGTTCTATTTCTTTTTTCTGAAGTGGGACTATTTAAGCAATTTATCTCCTCCTCTGTTAATCTAGGGAGCCTATATTTTTGGAGGAAGTCATCCATTTCACTTAAGTTATCAAATTTATTGGCATAAAGTTGGGCAAAGTAACTCCTTATTATTTCTCTAATTTCCTCTTCATTGGTGGAAAGATCACCCTTTTCATTTGTAAGACTAACAATTTGATTTTCCTCTTTCTTTTTCCTGATCAGATTTACCAAAGGTTTATCTATTTTATTGGCTGTTTAATAAAACCAACTCTTGGTTTCATTTATTAATTCAATAGTTTTTTTTTACTTTCAATATTATTGATTTCTCCTTTTAATTTTTATATTTCAAGTTTAATTTTTGGTTGGGGGTTTTTAATTTGGTCTTTTTCTAGCTTTTTATGTTGCAGGCCCAATTCGTTAATCTTCTCTTTCTCTATTTTGTTCAAATAAGCCTCTATAGATATAAAATTTTCTCTTATTACTGCTTTAGCTGCATCCCACAGATTTTGGTATGATGTCTCATCATTGTCATTATCTTGGGTGTAATTATTAATTCTTTCTATAATTTGCTGTTTCACCCAGTCATTCTTTAAGATGGAATTATTCAGTTTCCAATTACTTTTTGGTCTATTTACCCCTAACTTCTTACTGAATGTAGCTTTTATTGCATTGTGATGTGTGAAGAAGGCATTTATTATTTCTGTCTTCCTACATTTAATTTTGAGATCTTTATGTCCTAATATATGGTCAATTTTTGCATAGGATCCATGAACTGCTGAGAAGAAAGTATATTTCTTTCTATTGCCATTCAGTTTTCTCCAAAGATCTATCATACCTAGTTTTTCTAATGTTCTATTTACTTTTTTAATTTCTTTCTTGTTTGTTTTGTGGTTTGATTTGTCTAAATCTGAGGGTGCAAGGTTGAGATCTCCCACTATTATAGTTTTACTGTCTATTTCTTCTTGCAGTACTCTTAACTTTTCCTTTAGAATGTTAGATGCTATACCACTTGGTGCATATATGTTTAGTATTGATATGGCTTCATTGTTTATGCTACCTTTTAGCAGGATATAGTTTCCTTCCTTATCTCTTTTAATTAGATCAATTTCTGCTTTAGCTTGATCTGAGATAAGGATGGCTACCCCTGCTTTTTTGGCTTTACCTGAAGTATAATAGATTCTGCTCCATCCTTTTACCTTTACTCTGTATGTATCTCCCTGCTTTAAGTGTGTTTCCTGTAAACAACATATTGTAGGGTTCTGACTTTTGATCCAGTTTGCTATCCACCTCTGTTTGATGGGAGAGTTCATCCCATTCACATTTAGAGTTAAAATTACTAATTCTGTATTTCCTGCCATCATATTATCCCCAGATTATGCTTTTACCCTTAACTCCCTTAAACCCCTTCCCCAATATTTAATTTATAGACCCCCCCTTGTGAAGGCCACCCCTCCCTTTTTTAGTATCCCTCCCCCCTCCTTCCAAGTCCCTTCCCTTATTCCCCTTTTTATTTTCCCTCTTCCTTTCCCCCCTTTTAATGAGGTGAGAGAGAATTCTCTGAAAAACAAATATGTCAATTATTTACTCTTTGAGCCTCTTCTGATGAGAGTAAGATTCATACAATGTTTCTCCCCCTCTCTAAATTCCCTTAGATATGGCATATTTTCTATGCCTCTTCCTGGGATGTAGTTTCCCTCTTTTTATCACTCCTTCACTTTTTCTGATACTACCCCATTCCCTTTACTACTTCCCCCTTTTTTTATATATAAGTAAAATCAAATTATCCATGTGGACTTTCTATATATCCACAACAGAGATACAGTTCTCAAGGGTTCTGTGTACCTTTTTCTGTTTCTCTTCAGTCTTGTGAATGTAGATCAAATTTTTTGTTTAAGTCTGTTTTTTTTCTTAAAAACATATGGAATTCCTCTATTTCATTGAATGACCATCTTCTTCCATGGGAAAAATGCTAAACTTAGCTGGGTAGTTTATTCTTGGTTGCAACCTTTGATCTTTTGCCTTTCAGAATATCAGGTTCCAGGCCCTTCTATCCTTTAATGTGGACGCAGCCAGATCTTGAGTCGCTCTTATTGTGGCACCTTGGTATTTAAATTGTTTTTTTCTAGCTGCTTGCAAGATTTTCTCCTTTGTGTGGTAATTCTGCAGCTTAGCCACAATATTCTGTGGTGTTCTTTTTTTAGGGTCTTTTTCAGAAGGTGTTCAATGAATTCTTTCGATGCCTGTTTTCCCTTCTGTTTCTATTAGCTCTGCACAGTTCTCTTTGATGATTTCCTGTAAAATAGAACCTAGGCTCTTTTTTTGGTAATAGTTTTCGGGAAGTCCAATAGTCCTCAGACTATCTCTCCTAGATCTATTTTCCAGGTCTATATATTTTCCTAGTAAGTATTTGATGTTATTCTCCAGCTTTTCATTTTTGTTTTGTTTTGTTTGACTGATTCTTGAGTTCTCAATGAATCATTCATTTCTATTTGTTCGGTCCTGATTTTTAAGGAGTTATTTTCTTCATTCACAGTTTTTAGTTCTTTTTATATATGCCCAATTGAGTTTTTAAATGAATTATTTTGCTCTATTGATTTTTTTTCCATTTCCCTAATTACTTTTTAGAGAATTATTTTCTTTTTCCAATTCAAAAATCCTATTTTCTTGAGATTTTTTTATCTTTTTCCAATTCAGAAATCCTACTTTCCTGTGATTTTTTTAACCTTTTCTAATTCACAAATTTTGTTTCCCTGCATCTCCTGTGAATTCTTTATTTTTTCCAACTCCAATTTCAGAATGTTGTGATTCTCTATCATAGCTTCTCTTTCCTTTCCCCATTTTTCTTCAAACTCTCTTAATTTTTTAATAGTCTCTTCTAGGAGAGAGTTATTTGATGGGGGGCAGGTATTGTTCCCCTTTAATTCAGGCCAATTCTAATGGACTTCTGTTGGAGAGAACCATTTACATCCATAAAAATGACTATGGGAATTGGATTTGGATCACAACATTGGATTTTTTTTTCTTTTTTTAATAATAGCTTTTTCATTTTCAAAATAAATGCAAAGGTGGTTTTCAACATTCATCCATGCAAAAATTTGTGTTCCAAATGTTTCCCTCCCTTTCCTCTACTTTTTCCCCTAGACAGCAAGCAATCCAATATAAATTAAGCATGTGCAATTATTCTAAATCTCTTTATACAATTATCTTGCTGCACAAGCAAAATCAAATCAAAAGAAAAAAGAAAAAAAAGAAAAAGAAAAAAGCAAGCAAACAACAACAAAAAGGTCAAAATCCTATGTTGTGATTCACATTCACTCCCCACAGCCCTCTTTCTGGATGCAAGTGGCTCTCTTCATCACAAATCCTTTCAAATTCGCCTGAATAACCTTATTGTTTAAAAGAGCTACATACATCAGAGGTGATCACCACATAATCTTGTTGTTACTGTGTACAATATTCTCTTGGTTCAGCTCATTTCACTTTGCATCAGTTTATGTAAGTTTCTCCAAGTCTCTCTAAAATCATATATATAACAATAATATTCCATAACATTCATATACCATAATTTATTCAGCCATTCCCCACCTGATGAGCATCCATTCAGTTTCTAGTTCTTTGCCACTACTGAAAGAGGTGTTACAAAAATCTTTATGCATATAGATCCTTTTGCCTTTTTTATGATCTCTTTGCAATACAGCCCCAGTAAAACACTACTAGATGAAAAGGTGTGCACAACTTTATAGTTCTTTGGGCATAATTACAAATTACTCTTCAGAATGGTTGTATCATTTCCCAACTTCACAAACAATGTCTAAATGTCCCAGTTTTCCCACAGTCCCTCCAACATTTATGATTATCTTTTCCTGTCATCTTAGCCAATCTGTTTTAATTTGCATTTCTCTATTATATAATGATTTAGAGCATTTTCCATATGATTGTAGATGGCTTTAATATTGTCATCTGAAAATTGTCTGTCATATTATTTGACCATTATTATTTGGATAATGGATTGTATTTTTATACATTTGACTCATTTTTTATATATTTAAAAAGAAGGCATTTATCAAAAGCCTTATGTATAAACTTTTCCCAGTTTTCTCCTAACTTTATAATTGTGGCTAAATTGTTTTTGTTTGTACAAATCCCTTTTTAATTTAATATAACCAACATTATCCATTTTGCATTTCATAATGTTCTCTGGTTCTTCTTTGGCCATAAATTCCTTCCTTCTCCACAATCTGAGAGGTAGAGATTGTTCCTTGTTATTCTAATTACTTATAGTATCACCCTTTATGTTTAAATCATGAACCCATTTCAACCTTATCAGTATAGGGACAATATAGTATTTCCATCTTACTTTTTGTTATTTTTGTTTTCTTGCTTGCTTTTTTTCTTTTCCATTTTTCCCCTTTTTGATTTGATTTTTCTCAAACAGCATGATAGATGTGGAATATGTTTAGAAAAATAACTTCTATTGGATTGTTTGCTATTTAGAGGAGAGAGAAGGTATAAGGGAAGGAAAATAATTTTGACCACAAGGTTTTACAATAGTGAATGTTAAAAACTATCTTTATATGTGTCTTGAAAAAGAAAAAGTTATCATTATAAAAATAATAATATAAAAAAATTGTCATTTATTTAAAAAAAAAAAAAAAACAGATTGGAGAATGGAAAAGGTAGAAAAATGGAAGATTAGTAACTCAGTAAATGAAATATTGAGACATCAACCTAATGGGAATATGTAGAGACTCAGGTGATGGAGAATCATGTGTAAAGAAGTGTAAGAAGATCAATGTTGCTGGATTATAAAATATGTTAGAGCAATGAAGCATCAGAAGTTTAGAAAAATAAGAAATGTGAAGTTATTAAGGCAAATATATTATTTTATGTTCATTCTTGTTGGTAATAGGAAATGATTAAGTTTCCTGTGTATGTGTGAGTGTATGTATTTGTGTCTGTGTGTAGTGTAAAAAGGTATCATATGACAGAAACTATGCTTTAGAAAGATCACATTGGTACCTGAATAAAGGATGAACTGGATGAGAGTGGAACATAATGCAGGGGATCCTATAAAAAAAGTTATTTCAATATTCCTTGCATGAGGTGGTGAAGGATTGTGCCAGAATGATTGAGATGTGAGTGGAGAGGAGGAGACCTATATACAGAGATTTTATGAATATAAGAAAAAAGAAATCATAGCAATATGTTGGTTCTATGAGATGAAAGTGACTGAAAATTCTAGAATAATTCACAGAACGTGAGCCTGGGTAAGTTATAGGATTTTGATGCCATTGACAACAATTGAGTCAAAAAAAAGAGAAAAGTTGTTTTGGGTTTTTTATTTATGTTGGGGGGAAGAGTTGAATTAACTTTTGAAGTTGTTGAATTTTTCCACAGAAAATCCTGTGTGTTTGTGTGTGTGTATGTGTGTATGCATATGCCCTTGTGCATACATGTACACATAAAATGAAGGCTTAGTGATACTCTGAACATGCATTATGTTCTCTGAAAGAAAACTACTAGAAGCCTATAACCACGTTAAATCTGTGCCAACACAAGACATCGAGTTCTACTAGTCTGAGTTTCCTACTGAGATGTAAAAAGAACCTCTAGTGCAGAGAAGCAACATTCTCTTTGCCCCGAGGCCTTCTGCCTCCTTTTAAGTCTTTCCCTTGATGGATTAAAAAAAGAGAAAAATCAGTATGGAGTTGAACTTCTAATTCTTTCTCTACAGATTTGATTTGTAGTAGGCATTTCCTAATGTAACATTTCTTTCCTAATCTTCAGTCCTGAAAGGGAAAGAGTAGTAGTAAAACTGACCTCTCATTTGATGTACTTTGTGCCTTTCATTCTATTCATGTTTGTTTTAAGCCACACCTTTTCCACTGCACACATGTGCTGCTGAATGAAAGTACAGAAAAAATTATATAACTATTCTGATTGGATCTGCTAAAATTTTTGTTTCATAGCTTCAAGTGGGTCCTTACTGACAGGCATTCTTCTTTATGAGACCACAATCATACTACACAGTTACTCTTTCAAAACTTTTCATCCCTCCTTAAAATTTCCCTGGTTCCCTCACTTTTTCAACTGAGAATCTTGAATCACATTTTATAGGAAAAAAAAACAAACAAACAGGTCTTTCATGGTGAGCTCCCTCTTCTCCATTTATCCAAAATGCCTTCTGCCATTTTCTCCTCCTTCACACCTATATCACATAAAAATTAAAAAAAAAACTTCCCTCTATATGGAGGCTAACTCAGAACTACACAATCAAGCTCATTCAATTCCATGTCCTCCAACAGATTATTCACTCTATCACAACTATTACATTGTTTATTTTTAATCTCTTTTGATCTATTGACTCTTTCCCTTCTCTCCTATTATAAAAATAATTTTTTTGAGAATTATTTTCTTTTTCCAATTCAGAAATTCTATTTTCTTGAGACTTTTTTATCTTTTCCAATTCAGAAATCCTACTTTCCTGTGATTTTTTTAACCTTTTCTAATTCACAAATTTTATTTCCCTGCATCTCCTGTGAATTCTTTATTTTTTCCAACTCCAATTTCAGGACGTTGTTATTCTATATCATAGCTTCCCTTTCCTTTCCTCATTTTTCTTCAAACTCTCTTAACTTTTTAATAGTCTCTTCTAGGAGAGAGTTATGTGATGGGGGGCAGGAATCATTCCCCTTTAGGTTGTTATCTGCTGACTCTCTGCTGTTAACTTCCTCGGGGTTGGATACCTGCTCTTTCTCTGTGTAGAAGGAATCTATAGTTTTTTTTGGGCTTTTTGCTCATACTTAAAAAATCTTTTGGGTTCTGTCCCTGGGGTATGAAATATTTATTTATTTCTTTGCCAGATTCCTCCCAGACTGGATGGATGCAGTGGCCCCTGCTCCTGAGCTAAGAGAGAGCTCTGGGAGAGAGTTCCCCACCCCCCCCGGAAGTGCCTCAGAGGTGACTAGCACTGCTGTACCTTGAGGGCGCTGTGTTTTAGGGGCTTCCCTGAGATTTGAGACTGAACAGTTGTTAGGATTACTAAGTGAGAACTGAGGTTGTCTGGATAGTGACAAGGTGAGAACTCAGGTTTTCTGGACAATTACAAGGTGAGAACTCAGGTTGACTTGATAGAGGGGGCAAGCTCATTGGCTGGGGTGGTTCTTCCCAGAAGCCCTTGCATTATCCCACGCCCATTCTCTGGGAGAATAAAAGAGAGGACTCTCAGAGAAAGAAGAAGACTCTCTGAATTGCATCAGGCTTGACGGGGCTCTCTGCAGGAAGGGAAGTCACTTCTTTGGACAAGAGTTAACAGCAACTGCCTGGAGACAACGGTTCGTTACAGGAAGAAGAATCTGTCGGAGAGATTTGAGTAGAAGACACAGCAGATCTCTTCCCAGAGAGCGATCCAGCAGCTTCTAGAGACGACAGCTCGCTACAATTCCCTGTTCGGGCGCCAAATTGCGAAGGTCTTGTCTAGCTCCTCTTGTCAGGATAAGCAAAAGTCCTTGCCCCACGTTGGGCGCCAAATTGTAGCGAGCTGTCGTCTCTAGAAGCTGCTGGATCGCTCTCTGGGAAGAGATCTGCTGTGTCTTCTACTCAAATCTCTCCGACAGATTCTTCTTCCTGTAACGAACCGTTGTCTCCAGGCAGTTGCTGTTAACTCTTGTCCAAAGAAGTGACTTCCCTTCCTGCAGAGAGCCCCGTCAAGCCTGATGCAATTCAGAGAGTCTTCTTCTTTCTCTGAGAGTCCTCTCTTTTATTCTCCCAGAGAATGGGCGTGGGATAATGCAAGGGCTTCTGGGAAGAACCACCCCAGCCAATGAGCTTGCCCCCTCTATCAAGTCAACCTGAGTTCTCACCTTGTAATTGTCCAGAAAACCTGAGTTCTCACCTTGTCACTATCCAGACAACCTCAGTTCTCACTTAGTAATCCTAACAAACAGTAAAGACAGCACAAAGCCCAGCCTATGTGTCCGGGTGGGGCGTGGATGTCAGCAGCAGGTGACGTGAAAAGCCCCTGTGCTCAAACTGGAAGTGTCTGCCAGAAACCTCGGTCCCTAGTTCAAAGGTTCCGCTTCTCTGGGACTTCAGGAGCTGAGTTCCACACCCTCCAGCTGAGCTAGGCAGTGTGTGTTGCCTTGGGCCATATCTGCCCACTTCTTAATCTCTTAACTAGTCTCAGGTGGGAGCTAGGGGCCACACCCCCCAGTGCCAAGATCTGCTGAGTCACCCCCAGGATCTGGGATTCTATCTTTGAATTTTTAAAGTAGTTTATATTTCTCTTCTGAACTGCTATATTATAAGCAGAGAAGAGCTAACAGCCTGTGCCAGATTCCTTTATCTCAGTGGCTTCTCTGATCCCAGAGCCCCTCCCAGCGCAATCTGCGCAGTATGCTAGCACCCAGCCGTCTGTGCTGGCCTCTCTTCTTCCTCCCCTGGGAACTGACCTTTTCTGTTGAAACTCCAGATTCTCTTCAGCTGGTAAGTCGTGCTTCCAGTCCTTGTGGTATCTATCAGTGCAGCGCTATTTCTGAGGCTGATTTATCTAATTGGTTGTGAGGAGTAAGGACGTTCACAGTGTCTTGTGTTTCTTCTCCGCCATCTTTCGATTTCCATACATAATTGAGTACAAAAAGTATTTCTTCTTTGGACCAATTATAATGAGAGTAAGCTTCAAGCAGTCCCCACCACCATTACTATATGCTCCATTTTCTTTTCCCCCACATAAAAGCTTTTTCATATCTCTTTTTTATGAAATAATTCATCAATACTGCATCCTCTTTCTCTCTTCTCCCAGTTCACTTCTCTTTCTTGCCCTTTAATTTTATCTTTTTGATATCATCCCATCACGTTGCACTCATGCTTATACCCTCTGTCTATATCATATCAGTAACAGAATTGTTATGTAATGATATATGTGTGTGTATGTGTGTGCATATAGACACACACATATATATCATTACATCACAATTCATATATACATGTATTCTTTTTTGTCCTTTTGTGTCACATGAAGGGAAATTTCCAAATGGTTTTGATTTATTAAAATCATTTACTATTGTTATCTATTTGTTTGTTGTTATGTGGTATTTATTTGAAAAATATTGCATATATATTTGACCATTAATTTACTAAGTTCTCTTTGCATTTGGTAAAACAGCATAGTAGAATATATATATATATATATATATATATATATATATATATATATATATATATATATATATATATATATATATATATATATGTATGTATATATGTATATATATGCATATATATATGTGTATATATATATATATATATATATATATATATCTTACATTATCACTTGTCTATCAATCATTTTATTTATATGTTATGTCTATGATGTCTTTTTGGCCACTTCATGCAAGCAAGGTGTTAGTGGCAATATGTTTCAGCATTCTTGAGGTTTTTATTTATCTCTCCACTGTTCTTTGTCTTACACACAATTTTGATTCATCAGAGATTGTATATTTCATTATTTGCAATCATACAATATCATCAAGAGATGAGACTATAGATATTTATTTGAGAAAGACTTCTAATATATACCTTATAGGAAGGAATATATCATCAAATTGTTCTGTTTAAATCATCTGTACATTTCTAAACTTGATTCAATTATATCAAAAATGTAAAATTCATTCCATCCAATATGTATTTTCTACTGCAGAAAATCAAGTGATTAAATCTTTTTGTTTTCTAATTTGAATGGTATGATGAGTCATTTATATAAACATTTATAAGAGTGATTGCTCAGCTAGTCCATAAATAATTTCTGGCTTAAACAACTCCATTTCTCTATTCATTATTTATAGTTGATTTAAAACAGAACAGAACAATTTAGCACTTAAATAACTTGGTGTTTCATCATTAACCTTTCATTCAGATGATGTGGCCCAGCCATGTAAATTTAAAGAATGCCTTGAATATGTTGTATCTGTTTCATTTACGCATTTAAAACTTTTATTGATTTGTCTAAAGCTTGAAGAAGTACTAATCTCATCAGTACATATTTTCAGTATATCAGTATATATTATAACAACAAAATTAAGAAGACATTATGAAATCATTCAATTAACAACTTAAAATCAATGGACAAAGAACACAGAGGAACAAAGTTGATTTGTTTTATCATTTTAAATCGTGATGTCAAAAAAAAAAAAAAAAACAGCTTGGGGAAAATGGCTTATTCCCTTAAAAAAAACACAACTCCTTCTCTTTACCTTTATTACTTCCTAATTGCAAACCTCAAATTATCAACTGCTTTCTACTAAAGTTTGAAGAACCAATGGAACTACAGATTATGTCATTCATAGATGTATGCACATATGTGTATATATATATATATTGTACCGTATGTGTGTGCCTATATGTGTATATATACATGCATAGATATGCTATAAATATATCTATCTAAATTAATATATAGAACATGCATATGATTTGGATCTATATATCTGTGAGGAAATATATGCAAGGAAGAATACAGGGGAAGGTAGGAAAAGAGGGAGAGAGAAAAGGAGGGAAAGAGAAGAAGGTATTTTAGGGTTTTCAAAATGCTTTACCCATATTATCCCTTTTGATTGTTACAACAATGTTGTGAGGGAGATGCTATTATCAATTCCATAGGATAAAACATGAAAAACATATTTATTTCTTAAAAATATGACATTAAAATCCATTTCTTGTAATTCCTCATAAAGAATTTACTCCAATATGACAGTTCTAAAAGGTCATTATTCTTCCAACTTGTAGAATTTAAATTCTACAATTATGGTTTCTTAAGTCAAGAAAACTATTCATATAGCTACCTTCTCTACACTAAAACAGATCAGTCCATATTGATTTGCATAATCACTCTCATATTTCAACAGATTCCATTTTTTTTCTCCTTCACTTCTCTCCCTCTCAACCCACTACTAACAAATAGACAATATTATTCCAAAATAAATGTGATTTTCATACAAAGTTTAAGCATCCCATATTTCTTTCACCACTTCATAGAATATTACTTAGGTTCAAACCTTCCTCAGTTGGTTACTAAACTAGTAGTGTTTTGCACCTCTTCTCACTTAACATGACTGGTCTTGGGATGATCATTACATGGTAAATTGCTGAACCCACAGTATTTCCATAGTAGTAAGAGATTTCAGGGCTTGTTTCTGCTGTGATACTTCTCAGTAATTTTGAATTATCAAAATATTATGTTGAGGATTTGAAGGAAGAAATACTCAGCACCAGTCTATCAATACCAATATTATCATCTTTAACGTAGTAACAATAATAACTAAAATAATAACAATGATATAATGATCATGAAAATCCTATAACAAGCATTGTATGTACTATTGATATATGCTTGTATATAGGTAACATAGTATACATATAGATAAATATATACAATCTTTTAATTTTGACCTTCAGCCTAGTGAATGGAATGTATTAGAATGTTCCACCTGTACTTCAGAAAACAAACTCTTCCATAAGAAAGTCATAATTCAGCTTTCCTTATTCTAGTACATTAAATAATCTACCATTTTATTTTATTTAAAGATTATATATAGGAATAATTATATAATTTGAGTAGGAAGATATCTGATAACTAATCTAGTTTAAAATACTAATTTTATTAAGGAAAAAACCAAAACCTGTTAATTACTGGTAAGGGTAAAACTTTTCTTTAGCCTTTTTTAAACATTAGGTCACCAGCAAATTAAATTTTTAGTAGGAATCAATATAGTAGTATCAGTTTTAAAGCTGAAACTGTTGTCCTAATTGAGCAATTTAGAAGATAACAATTGAATTATCACTTTTGAAATAGTCTATGCAATAAATATTTAGAATGACAATGGCAATTGCCTAGAAGAAATCTAACAAAACTATCATTTACTAAAGATACTAGATCATATTAAATGAATTGGGATAACATTTTTTTTCATCACAAAGATCCCATCCATAATCTCATCCCATCCCATAATAATGTGTTGCATATTTTGGTAGTAATAAATTGCTATTTCTGCTAAGTGAAAAAAACAAGAATAAGTCTTATAGTCTTCCATGAATCTTAAATTCAATAATTCCTCTAATGTTTCATAAGTACATAGAAGTGAGTCTGGCTTCTCAAAGACTACTAGTGGGGTTCATAGTCATTGGGGTGAATCTAGATATAATTAGTTTTAAGTATGACTTTTAAATATGAGTTTCATTTGAACTAAAGTAGCCAAGTTCAGAGAAGCCACCAAAATAATTTGTATTAATATTTAGTGGATGAAATATTGAATATATGCAATACTTTGAGGGTTCTAAGATTTGTGATTTTATTGATCTAGAGGAGGAACTACTAGTATGTACATTTCTTTTTTCCATATAAATGATGAACTTGACTGAAGAGATGCCAGACACTGAAAAGTTAAATGATTTTCCATTGTTCCACAGTCAAAAAATATCAGATGAAAAACTTGATCCCAAATCTCCCTAACTTTTAACCTCTTTACTCACTGTCACTTATGTAATATAACAACAAAACATTTGCTTGTTTTCATTTAGAAGCTGAAAGAAATGGAAATTCTCTATTACTACAGAACATACTATCTTAGAATATCAGTCCTACGAAATTATCTGTGACATAGATTATCGTACCTTTGTCATAGACGTCATGTGTGTTTCAGAGGGTTCCAAATTCTGTACTCTACACACTCCTTCATGATGTCTCTGTAATTTAGATCATTTTTAAAATAGAACTTTTTATTTTTTCATTGTAGAGAACTTTGTAAGGAAACTACTTCTACAAATGTCATTTTGTTAGTGTTGTGACACAGGGTTCAAAACAATATGCTGGGGCACTTAGCATCTAATTATAGCTTTTTCTAATTCTACAGGTAGTTCTCTATGTCCTTCAATAAATTGTCTCTAAAAGTAGGTAGTATATATCAAAAGTTGGAATCCAAAGTCATTGTTAGTTTATGTCACAGTGTCTTGATTCAGGTTGATCTCATAAAAGGTTGTAGATTGTTCATGACATGCATATGTGTGTGTGGAGATTTATATATATATATATGTGTGTGTGTGTGTGTGTGTGTGTGTGTGTGTGTATGTGTGTATATATATGAATATATATATAGCAACATATGTATTTAATAAAAAGCAGTATTGATTCATATGACAGATATATAAATAGATATGTATGCATGCATAATTAGCTTATATATATCTTCATAAAATTTATTTTAAAATAAATTTAATTTTATAATAAATTTATAATAAATTTTATTATAAATATAATAAAAAATAGATTTTAGGAGTGTTGAGGTATTCATCTTTCTATATCCCACAGTGTTAAGATTAATTTGCACACAGTGGGTCCTTAAGCAATGTATGCTGAACAAATAAGACCAGGATGTCTGGTTATCTCCTGATAAGCCAAATAAAAAACAAAAACAAACAAAAAAAAACGTTTTTTTGGTTATTTGATAAATTGTTTTGAATTTTGCTCAACAAAATAATTATACTGTATGGAGATTCAATAAGGCATGGAATGAGGGGAAATGAATAATCCACATATTAGACTTAGAATCTAATATAGTGACAGCAACTTGATTTTAAAAAAATGATAAAAGATGATCAAACTATAATCTAACTCTCAATGTTAATTCTCTTCTTTTCCTTTTTTCATATTAGAAAATTCCTGTCACTACTCTGTTTCAGAAGTTCTAATGGCAATAGGAATCTTCAACCATCATTTTTATTCAATGCTTTAAATTATCTAGCCTTACAGTATGGAAATTTATTTCTCATTATTCCCCAAAATGGATTCTCCATCCTCAGACTCTTTACCATCTCCTTTTCATACCATTTCAATATTTCCATCTTTCTTCATGCTACTTACTCTCTTTTAGATGGGTGCCATCTCCTTTCTAACTACTCAGATCCTATCTATTCATCCCAAGCTTAACTTCCTTCTTCTGTCCTAAATTCTTTTCTCATTATCCTGGTCAACATCATAATATAATTCCTTCTACTTGTAACCCTAAGTAATTAAAATATTCACCAAATAATTTTTAAGTTTATTATGTCTTTAAAAACTCAATGGAATAAATGTGAACTTTGTCTTTGCAATAAATTTATTTTGCATTTAACATTCAAAGGAATAAGCATGAGCTTTGCCTTTTTAAAAGGAAAGGTCCTTGAAGTATTTATGCTGCATAGGAGATTAGTTCAATGAAGACTTATTGTAAAACTGATAGATAGAAAATTTACATGAAAAACTGAACATAATGTGTAGTTGAAGTGACCACAGTTGTATAGCATACGAAAGTATTATTTTACAAATTGTCTCAGTTCAGTTATTGCATGTAACAGTCAAAGAAGATTCAAAAATTTACATCTCCAGATAACTATAGAGGGAGACTCGGTGAATGTGATATAAAAAAAGAAACCTTTCTTGAAGGATCTTACAGTCTGCTAGAGTATAAGTATATATTTAATTGAAATACAAGCTAGAATATATTAAGTACAAAGAAAAGTACCAGACAAAAATGAGATTACTACATTTCTGTTTCAAGATATTTAACATCGATATCCTTATAAGACAGCTTCAATATTTGTGCTTTCATTGAAGTGATTGTTTATTCCATTGGATGGGAACTAGTTGTTTCTAGTCTATACTGTATTAGAGGGGAACATATGAAGATGCTTTGGATGAAGATTAATTAAAAGAATACTATTGTGAGATAGCATTAAAAACATTAAGTCAGAAAAGGGAAATAGATGAATTAGAGGAATTGATCAGTAACTTAGCAAAGAAGCATGGTATGGCAATGATGAAAATTAATTATTTGGTAAATTTTGGAATTCACTTTTAAACAAATTTCTTCTTTTTTTTTTTTTATTATGGCTTTGTGCTTACCAGATATATGCATGGGTAATTTTACAGCATTGACATTTGCCAAAACTTTAGTTCCAATGTTTCCCCTCCCCACTTGTTCCCCCAGATGGCAGGTTGAGCAATATATGTTAAATATGTTAAAGTGTAAGTCAAAGTAAATACATGTATACATGTACAAACAAATATTCTGCTATACAAAAATAATCAGACTTTGAAACAGTGTACAATTAGCCTGTGAAGGAAATCAAAAATGTAGGCGGACAAAAATAGAGGGATTTGGAATTCTATGTAGTGGTTCATAGTCATCTCCCAGAGTTCTTTCGCTGGGTATAGCAGGTTCAATTCATTATTGCTCTATTGGAAAACGGTTTGGTTGATCTCATTGTTGAAGATGTCCACATCCATCAGAATTGATCATCATCAATTGTTATTGAAGTGTATAATGATCTCCTGGTCCTGCTCATTTCACTCAGCATCAGTTCATATAAGTCTCTCCAGACTTTTCTGAAATCATCCGGTTGTTGGTCATTTCTTACAGAACAAAAATATTCCATAATATTCATATACCACAATTTATTCAGCCATTCTCCAATTGATGGGCATCCATGCAGTTTCCAATTTCTGGCCACTACAAAGGGGGCTGCCACAAACATTCCTGCCCATAGAGGTCCCTTTCCCTTCTTTAAAATCTCTTTGGGATATAAGCCCAGTAGTAACACTGCTGGATCAAAGATATATGCACATTTTGGTAACTTTTAAAGAATAGTTCCAAATTGCCCTCCACAATGGTTGGATGTATTCATAATTCCACCTACAATGTATCAGTATACCTATTTTCCCACGTCCCATCTAAAATTGCACATTATCTTTCCTTGTCACTCTAGCCAATGTGACAGGTGTGTAGTCATATCTTGTAAAATAGTATCTAGGCTCTTTTTTTCATCATAATTTTTGGGAAGTCCAATAATCCTCAGTTTATCTCTCCTAGATCTAATTTCTGGGTCTGGTGTTTTTCCAAGTAGATATTTGACATTTTTTTTTCATTTTTTTTGGATTTGCTTGACTGATTCTTAATGTCTCAAAGAATCATTCATTTCTATTTGTTCAGTTCTGGCTTTTAATGAGTTATTTCCTTCATTAGCTTTTTTTTTAAACTTCTTTTTGTATATGTCCAATTGAGTTTCTAAATGAGTTGTTTTGCTCTTTTTTTTTCCATTTCACTGTTTTTAAGTGAGTTATTTTCTTTTTCCAATTCACAAATCCTTCTTTTCAGGGACTTTTTACCCTTTTCCAATTCACAAATTCTGTTTCCCTTCACTTCCTGGAAATTCTTTATTTTTTCCAATTCACATTTCAGGATACTGTTACTTTCTTGCATAGTTTATCTTTCCTTTCCCCATTTCTTCTAACTCTCTTTTAAGATTTTTAATAGTTTCTTCTAGTAAAGAGTTATGTGATGGGAGCGAAGTAACATTGCTGGAGACTGTTTGATATTAGTGTCCTTGGGTTGGCAAATCTGTTCTCTTTCTGTATACAAGCTATTGATTACCCTTTTGATTTTTTTACTCATTTTTTAAAGCCTGTAGGATCTGCCTTCAGGGCAAGGAGGTTACCAGCTTCCTCTGCAGAACAGGGACAGGTATATGGACAGCAGCTGTCTTGTGAATGAGCTGCAAAGAGCAATGAGTTATCACAGTGCTCTGAGAGAGAGTTCCCCCCCACAACAAGAAGTGATTCAGACCTGGACTGCAGAAGTGCCCAGTGAAGAACCCTTGCTGTGTGGTGTAGCGACTGCCCTGAGGCTAGAGGCTGAACAGTGAAAGTGTCACAAACCCAGGCCAAAGCCCACCGTGGGGCTGTGGATATTAGCAGCTCACTAGTGAATAGCCCCAAAGCACAGACTGGAAATGTCTCTGCCCTGGGAAGCACAATTGTGAAGTTCCACTGCCTCAGGCTGAGCCCTCCACTGTGCAAATTAGAGGCTGCCCCGGGCTGTGCCCCCTTGCAGTGCAGGTTCTTAACTGTCCCAAGGAAAAGCCCTGTACTGCCGAATGTGACTCCACAGCTGTGCTGTATTCTGTGCTGAGTCCTTCCAGCTTTGGATGGGTATAGCCAGAATCTATTACTTTCTGGCATTTTTTAAAGTGGTTTTGGTTTCTCTGCTGATCTGCTGTTTTGCAAGCAGAGTAGAGCAATCAGCCTATGCCAGAGTCCTCTGTCTCTGTAACTTTTCTAACCCCAGAGGACTTCCCAGCCCAATCTGCACAATATGCTAGCCTCTAGTTCTATCCCTGCCCGTGCTAGTCTTTTCCCACCCCTCAGGACAAACCTTTTCTGACAAAATTCCAGATTATCTTTGGCTGGTAAATTGTTGTACTTCTAATCTTCCTGGGTTTTACCAGTCATGCACAATTTTGAGGCTGAATTTAATCATTGGTTTTGAGTGAATGAGAGAGCTTAGAAAGTCGCATGTGCCTTCTCCACCATCTTGCCTCTGCCCCTAACAAATTCTTAATTTAATGAGGACTTGCTTCTTTAAAATGTAGAGGAAGTAACAAAAATAACTATTACTTTAAATCCAGTTCTCATGAAGAAGAGAGAACTGGTTCCTGAAGTATAAATGATAAAAATAAAAATTTTTAAGGGAATGATCTCTGCCATTGATTTTATAATAGAGAAGGATATGACAATTAGGTATGACCTATATGCATGTTAAATATTAAGAACATAAGATTCATAAAAAGTTAGCACTGGAAGGATGCAAATCTTTCAGTAAGGAAAAAACAAGGAAATAAATACCAAAGACAGCAAAACCAGTTTTTATGGAAAGATCAAAATCAAATCAAGGATGAAAGAAAAGAATCACTGGTTAGGATGGATGAAGCAAAGATAATCTATAATAGAAAAAAGACATCCACAAATTTCATTTTATTTATTTATTTGTTTGTTTGTTTGTTTATTTATTTATTTATTTTTGTCTAAGAATAATGGACTCTGGACTGAAGAGGACCATATGGTTAAAAGAGACAAATATTGGTAATGAAAAATGCTATCCACCTCCAGAGAGTGATATAATGAAATTGGAATATATACTGAAACACTCTTTTTTCTTTTTTTTTTTAACTTTATTTTCTTGTTTTTTCAGGTATTTGTGTTTTCTTTTTTTTTTTTTTTTTTTCCAACCTGGCTAATATGGAAATACAAATCACATGTATAATAGATATCATATTGTTTCCTTTCTCAATAGGTGGGGGTAGGGATTAGAGAGAAGGAAAGAATTTGGTGCAAATATTTCAATGAATATTATATTAAATTTAACTATGAAATATTTAATAAAATAAAAATATTATTATGTGAAAAAAATTAAATAACTAAAATACAAGTACAGGGAAAATAGAAGAGCATATACTTATTCTCAATAAATTCAAGATATCGAGTCCAGCTCTTGCCCAATTTTTATATTAAAAGAAGGGAGAAGCCCATTGTTAATGATCCTTGTAAAAATTTAGAGATAGACATCCTAGCATGATAACTGAATGTAATAGATATGTTAAAATCAGATTCTCTTTCTTATATCAAAATAGTAGAAGAGGGAAGGGAAAGGAAATAAATCCTTAGAGGAAAGTGTTTGAGGAATAACCAAGCATACTAAAGAAATTAGTAAGGAGGACCCACTCTGGAGACTATGTAGGAATCAGGATAAGATGAGATCTTTCATTCCTCTGTGTCTCTCTATCTTATCTACAACTTATTATCTTATAGAGTCTATGGCATTGAGAGATTAAATGACCTAATAAGTCAGCCAGAAGGAATTTATTAAGCATGGAGTCCTGGGCAAAAGGCCAAGGATATGGAGAAAGACAGTCCATGTTGTCAAAGAGTTTGTAGTTCTACGGTGAGTTTGTGTCAGAGGCAAGATTTGAACTTTCTTACTCAAAACAAATATGTTGTATGTCCATCCATTATGCCAGATTGCCTCAACAAAGATATGCCACTTGTAAAATAAAGTAATGGCACATTCTCAAAAGCAAATATCAAGACTATTTCACCAAAAGAATCTCTGAATAAAGAATAGGCCTACAAAAAGGATTTTCTGTACAACTTAGAAATGTAACATGTCATGTCAAAGAATATCTTACTTCTCAGGATAAAAATAAGGTCATTTAAAAACTTGTCAGGTGAACATTTGAATTAGTAACTTTGAAAAGATGATGAAAATCTAAATAAACTGAAGGAGTATTTAAGGACATAAATTTTTTAAATTGAAGAACAAATAACAGAACAACTTTTAAGGGCTTAAGTCTAAAAAATTTCTTTATATTTTTTTACAAAATAATGTAACAACTAAAGAGAAAAATTTGATGAAATAATTCAAGAGACATGGGACTTTAATAATAAGTCATCAATAAGCATTTATTAAGAATAACTGTGTGACATGCGCAATGCTAATTACATCAAGTACATAGTAAATTCTGTTAATATTAGAAATATTGGAAACAATCACAGTACACACACACACACACACACACTCAATTTTTTTTTCACTAAATAAGAAAATTATTATTGTTTTTGCTAAAAAATATCTAAAAATCACTTGGTCAAGCTCCTAATATTTGTAGAGTTGTGTATAATGATAAATGAACATGTATTATGTATATGCCTAGACTATGTATATAACAGAGGTTCTCAAATTGTTTTATCTGTCAAACATCTACATTCTTAAGCATATTGAACACTCCTAAAAGATGACATGGATTATATCTATCAATATTTACAAATTAAAACAACTTACTATTATTATAGCTTTGACCTCCTGAACATTTTACAAAGTTTCCAAGGACCCTCAGCAGTCTCTGGATAGCTCTTTAAGAACTGCTGGAACATGGATTTTCATGTGTACATGTATTAATAATAACAAAACTAACATTTTCATGGTACTTAAAAGTTTCAAAAGTTTTTCTAATATTATTTATATATCCTCATATCCTCTCAGGAGTGAGGTATTATTGTTATCATCATCTTAAAGATGAGGAATATGAGCAGATAAAATGTAATTGTCTTACCCATAGTCATCGAGCTAAAAATGAAGAATACTGTGCACTCAGATCTTTCAGACTCCAGTCCAGATCTCTCTATGTAATATGCCACAAAATTCCCTATATGTATATATGTGTATAAATATAGACAGATATACATATGCATGTATGCATATGTACACACATATGTAGGTGGATACAAATAAATTTGTATGTATGCACCTGTATTCATGTTTATATATGTTTAAAACAACAATGGA
Source organism: Sminthopsis crassicaudata (assembly GCF_048593235.1). Taxonomy (NCBI): domain Eukaryota; kingdom Metazoa; phylum Chordata; class Mammalia; order Dasyuromorphia; family Dasyuridae; genus Sminthopsis; species Sminthopsis crassicaudata. The sequence goes on from NC_133618.1 coordinate 186,590,758, forward strand.
TGGAATGAAATACAATCATAACTTTTAGTATAAGGAGTATGAACTTATTAATTAATAGGCAAAATATATATTGAAGGGATTTGAAAAAATAAACACCAAAGTATTGCCTATGAACAATGCTCTAAAAGAATAATTATTAGTATAAATTTTATGTGTGAGAATAAAATGAAATCAATTTTACATTAGCTGAATCAAAAACCTTCCAGATTTTAATGATTACAAGTCAATCAATAGTACACAACATGCAATCAAAAAAACAAATGTTAACTCCTTTATGATTAAAGATACTAATAGAAAATGAAACAATAGACATTTTAAATATGTATACTCCAAGTGGCATAAATGGCCAAATTCTCTAAAGAATGGTTCACTGAAAGACAGATATGAGAGTTGGATGGTAGTTAGCAAACAAGATTAATTTAAGTGATTTTAGAATGGTGGAGACATTGCCCAAATTGTACAGAATAATGATGGAAACAGTAGATGGGTGCGGGCATTAAAGATTAGGAGATTGGCATTGACACTGGATCAATCTGCTGAAGGAAACAGGAGGGTATGATATTAGGGATATATATAAAACAATTGGACTTGGCAAGACGAAAGGCCATCTCTTTTTCAGAGACTGAAGTAAAGAAGATATAATGACAGAAGTATAAGAAATGAAAAGAAGAAAAATAATTCTCTCATTCATATAGTCTTTTCAGTAATAAATGATGTGAAGTTGTCAGTTTCAGGGTGGGGGCAAAGGACCAGAGCAAAAACTAGAAAGTCTTTAAGGTGAGTGGGATAGCACATCAATTAGGGGAAAATAAAATAATTTCCTTGGTGTGGTGGTGACTTAGATGAGATTAGGAAATATAAATTTATGTGGGATACAATTAGTATGATTTTATGATTCCTACTTATGAATAATAGGGAAGAAAGCAAATAGTGAGAGAAATCTAGATTTAGGGTTTGGGGAAATACAATCAACATTAGGACAAAGAGATAAGGAATCTGAGAATAAAATATAGGTTGATCTAGAGAACAATTTTAGGAAGGGAGGAGAGAATATTCACACATGGTTTTTAAATTTAATCTCTATTGTTAACACTTCTTCAAGTTTAAACAAACAAAAGAATAAATCAAGTCTTGATTTGGAGGTTGCTAATTTCTGAGATATAAATGCTCATTCTCAAAACTGATTAAGAGAGAGAGATGTCTTCATTGTGCCTATGATGAGGAAGTCAAGAAATAAAGGATACCCAAATCAGAATCAGATGATACATATGATTGCTGTCAACCTCAAAGGAGAAGAATTTGCTGGGAGGTGATAAAAGTGGCAATGCAGAGCAGGATGTATTTTAATCCCTCAATTTTATTGAGTCAGCCTTATTAAGAACAAATATGTCTACTCTTGAAAAGATTAGTCAAAGAGGTAGTATGGTCAGGAGGGAACTATGTCTCTGTGATGTCCAAAAGTTTTATGTTAGAGGAAATTTCTTATTTTTCAAGTAGAACTCCCAGAAGGCACAGAAGAATGGCTAGACAACTCTAGAGCAGTAGAGTAAGTGACTTAGGTTGAAATATATGAGAATAAAAACTGATTGATTAGGATAGGAAGATGTTTGTTTATTTGTCTGTTTTGCAACTGAGAGTCCATTGCTTTGGGAAAGGAAGACCATAAAAATATAGGGGAATGTTTCCTTTAGCGAATGAGTTCAAGCAGAGTATCAATGGTTCCAGAAAAGTCTCATTGAAATCAGGTAAAACAAAACTGTTCAAGGTTGTCTGTTGAGAGGTTTTGTTGTAACGATCTATGAAAAAGAGGTTGAAACCTGGAGAGAACATGGGAAGACTAGAAAGAAGTCTAGTCAGGAGGAAATATATGGCTACCAGGAGCTAGGTCTGGCTCTCTAGCTGTTAATTGGGCATGAGTCATTCAGAAGTACTAGAGGACTGTTTCATATTTAACAACTATATCTTCAAGGAAAAAATGCATGCATTTATTATTTACAAATGTATGTAAAATGTATATATATGTGTGTGTGTGTACATATATATATGTAAACACATATATAGATAGATAAATAAATTTATTATGCATCTTACTGCATAATAATGCAGTAAGAAATAAAGAGTATGTACCAATTTAATACTACTAATAAAATATGCAATACTCTCTATTGTAAATTCCATATAGCCAAATTATTTTCCACAGAATAATTTTGTTGATTTTTGCTAAACTATTCTATTTTTAGCCACACTGTGGTTACAATTCAACCATGACTTGAAAAATATATTTTGATCTCAGTCTACTGATTCTATTAAAAAATTAAATCTGATATGTCAACTACTGTTAAAATATTTATCAGCCTTGAAAAAATTATCAGTATTAAACTGAAATCTCTTTCATCTTCAATATTATGGTTGGTAATTGTTCTACCTTTTGAATTTTTATATGATTGCAGGGATTGGGACATTGATTCTACATTATTATCTGCAAAATCACAAAAATCAAAAACACACTTTAAAATTTTACTATATATATGCGTGTATGTGTGTATGTATATAGATACATAAGTATGTATCTATATACATATATATGCATGCATAGACAAATATATCCAGCTAAGTTAATTCTTTAAGATAAAGTAGATGATTCTAATACATCAAAATAATTAAAAATGTTTCCATCATTGTTTTTGTCTGATTAAAGATATAAGTCCATGTGGCAAATTACATTTTCTAGTAACATACTACTAGGAAAAGCATTATATTCGTATTTTTAAAAGCAATGTATTGAAAATTATCTAACTTAATTTCATCTTCAACTTGAGATTCATGTTTTCCAATATGAATCTTTTAATTTATCAAAATTTTTGTATTTCTGATTAATTTTCACACTCTGAATGTCAGTTGATCTTGATTATAATACAGCTGAAAATAGTGGAAACTATTTAAGAATGTTGATAATTATATAAAGATCTGCAAGATATTACTAATCTTTTTTTTCCAAATCATAATAAAAAGGATAAAAATGCACATATAGTGCAAAATATGTACTCCATCCACATTACTTATAAATTATATGCCACCAATTTTGGTCCCAGTATTTGACCAATTTTAATAATTTCAGTTTCAAATTCATTAGTTACATTTTCTAAGTCAGAGCTCAGTTCAATTCTTTTTTTTCAAGTTTTAATAAATTTTATCCAGAAATATGTTAAATTATTAACTTGGTTTATTTCAAATAAAAAATCTTAAAATGATAATTACAATAAATAATTGACAAAAGCAAATGGTGATTTTAGGAATTTTTTGGGAAAATTTTGAAATTTTTTTTCATAACTTTGAAGCTACTCCAGACATTGTTCCTGGAATTGCACTATCACCATTAGAGGACAATGCAATTAAAATATAAAATATTATTAAAGCCACTACATTTAAATAGATAATTACAAAGTTGATACCAGCTTACTAGCCAGATATTTTAAGATTTAATAATTGGCCATTGTGAAAGGGTCCAAGCCTGACCTGTGAATCTCATTCTATCTCTAGAGCTATGCGAGCTCATCTTTGAGGCAGCAAACAACGTTCTTGGTAAGTTTAAAACTGGGAAAGTGTCAGATTAAAGGCCAAGTCCCTCATGTTTTAGGCTATTATAGAACCTAGCATGTCTAACTATCCTCAGGAATTCTACCACTTGAATTCTTCATTTCCTCTTTCCTGTCCATTTTTCCCTTTCATAATTTTCATTGCCCAAGATGTCTGTTATTTTATGCTTCTTCTTGTCACAGAGGAACACTCTCTTCCTAGGTTTGTAGCAAGTTTTTTTTTGTTGTTGTTGTTGTTGTTGTTGTTGTTGTTGTTGTTGTTTTTTTGTGGTCAAGGGAACAATGAGAAAGAAGTCATTTAAAGAAGTGAAAAAGGATTAGAAAGTTTTGTAAATCATGAAGAATTTCAAAGAACTTGAAAAGAAATTGAGAAATTAAATATTAGAAGGGATAAAATGGAAATAACATTGTCTCTACAGATGAATGCTCTGTGCTTAAATATTACCTCTTACTGCTTATTAGACATTAGACAATTTGCTTAATTGAATCAATTAAGATGGTTCAATTCCTTAGTTTCCATTTCTTCAAGTATAGAATAAGAAGTTGAATTAAATGGCATCTAAGGTCCTTTAAAACTCTGTCTCTGTCATCAAAGACTTGAAGAGAAAATTGAAAAAAAACAACAAGATATACATTTAGAAAGACAATGGAATATTGTGTGTGCATGTTTTTTTTTTCAAAAAAATAATCCTAATGAAGTAAGAACAACAACTCCAGAATAGAAAATGCCAACAAGCAGTTTAGTTCAGCAATTAGTGAAAGAGAGCATTTCTGGCTTCACCACTGAGCAAAATGCAGGCTGGTTTCTCTACTGAAAAAGGCAATAAAAGGGTTCAGGAAATCTTGTGCCATTTTCCAAGTTATCAGATGAATTGTTGTGGTTGTTGTTTTCAAGTATGATAGTATAAGGAAAAACTAAGATCAATACAAGAGAGGAATTCAGACAACAATCAGAGGAGTTTTATGAGGGGTTGGTGAGTATAATAAAATGGAGGAAGGAGAGAACTACAGAACACTTCAAGGTAAGAGTAATGAGGGTCACACAGATAGGTAAGTAGCTGATTCCTGTCTGTAATGATGATCATATGTGGCTGCCCAGGTAATGCCAGGTGAAAATTTTTGCAGTAAGAACCAAAAGACTATACTGTCTGATGCTTCCTTGCTAGAAATATTGAAGCAGCTTTTGTATATTATATCACCTATTTCAGATCTCAAATAGATAATAAAGATGAAGGAAGCATAATCAAGTTATAGAAAATGAATAAAAAGCAAGACTTTCTTTTATTAAGAATAATGTTGGGAATATTTGAACTTAGAATAAACTAAGACTTGCAAGGTTAGTATAAGCATGAAAAAGAACTATTTAGTCAGATCAAGGCAGATATAACATCAAAGGCAAAATAATGATATTTAGGGTTATTGAGTGGATTAAAAATAGAAAAGGTAGAACTTCTCAGTCCTTAGTTTGTTAGTGTTTTCTCAGGGAGAATTAATTTTGGACTGGAAGGAAAGATGAAAATGACTATTAGGAAGTCAAAACCCAAAGCCTATACTGAAATAATAATAATAATAATTATGAAAACACTCACTCTTTTTGATGAGTTCACATCATCTGAATCAGATGAACTATGTCTATGAGTATTTTGTAAGAATCCATTGTCTTGCATTGCTGTCATCCATGTGATTATTGTTTTATAGATCCTGCTTACTTCATTTTGCATCAATTCATGTAAATATCCTTATTCTACACAACCTATTAATAATGATATGGTATTATTTTATTAAACTCATGTATTTTTTCTTTAATTATTCCCAATTGATTACCTTTTTTTCTAAACTCTTTATGACTACAGTTTTTGTTTTTCAGTCATTTCTGTCATGTCTAACTCTGTTATCCCATTTGGGGTTTGCTTAGAAAAGATACTAAAGTGGTTTACCATTTTCTTCTTCTGCTCATTTTATATATGAGAAAATGAGATGAACAGGGCTAAGTGACTTGCCTGAAGTCATATAACTAGGGAGTGCCTGAGCCAGATTTGAACTCAGGAAGATGAATCTTCCCAACTCCAAGCCCAACACTCTAGGCACTGTCTCATTTATTTCCTTCTACTATAAAATATATCATTCATTTTTTTTGCAGGAAATAATTATCATTCTAAATAGTTAACATTGAATTAGTAATTTGAATAAAAGCAGAGGAAAGTTTTATTTTCTCATTTCTTTGGCACATTAAGATCTCAAGTACAGATTTTAAGCTACCTCCTATAGGTCCTCACAATAACCTTCCAAATTAGGCAATGTGGAGATAATCACCTCCATTTTCAAGTCAAAGAGTTTTGTCACCTCAATTGAGTTTTGTCACCTCAATTATGTTTCCTTTTATGAGGAAGGTAGTACAAGGGATAAAGATGAATGGAGGATAATGCCAGGGCCTAAAAGTTATTCTGGATTATACAATATACCCAATATTGGTTTTGGAGATTGTATTCAAATATTTCAATTCCAAGTTTAGGTCTCCATTTTTTAGCACAACCTTGCCTCAAGTGGTTGGGATATTTTTTTTTCTGGGCTAGGTTTTCTTTTAATTAAGCAAACCAAAGTTTTTTCATCTCCAATTCTTTTTTTTTTTATTTAATAATTTTTATTATATATATATTTTTTATAATATTATCCCTTGTATTTATTTTTCCAAATTATCCCCCCATCCCTCTATTCCCTACCCCCGATGACAGGCAATCCCATACATTTTACATGTGTTACAATATAGTCTAGGTACAATACATGTGTGTGAATATCATTTTCTTGTTGCACAATAAACATTAGATTCCGAAGGTACATGCAACCTGGGCAGACAGATATTAGTGCTAACAATTTACATTCACTTCCCAGTGTTTCTTCTCTGGGTGTAGCTACCTCTGTCCATCATTGATCAACTGGAAGTGAGTTGGTTTTTCTTTATGTTGAAGATTTCCACTTCCATCAGAATACATCCTCATACAGTATTGTTGTTGAAGTGTACAGTGATCTTCTGGTTCTGCTCATTTCACTCAGCATCAGTTGATTTAAGTCTCTCCAGGCCTCTCTGTATTCGTCTTGCTGGTCATTTCTTACAGAGCAATAATATTCCATAACCTTCATATACCATAATTTACCCAACCATTCTCCAACTGATGGACATCCATTCATCTTCCAGTTTCTAGCTACAACAAAAAGAGCTGCCACAAACATTTTGGCACATATATGTCTCTTTCCGCTCTTTAGTATTTCTTTGGGATATAATCCCAGTAGTAGCGCTGCTGGGTCAAAGGGTATGCACAGTTTGATAACTTTTTGGGCATAATTCCAGATTGCTCTCCAGAATGGCTGGATTCTTTCGCAACTCCACCAGCAATGTATTAGTGTAACGAGCTGTCGTCTCTAGAAGCTGCCGGATCGCTCTCTGGGAAGAGATCTGCTGTGTCTACTCAAATCTCTCAGACAGATTCTTCTTCCTGTAACGAACCGTTGTCTCCAGGTAGTTGCTGTTAACTCTTGTCCTTAGAAGTGACTTCCCTTCCTGCAGAGAGCCCCATCAAGCCTGATGCAATGCAGAGTCTTTCTCTTGAATCCTGGCTCTGAATCTCCTCCAGCTCTTATCCTTCTCCAGGCCGATCTGCTCTCCAGGCCCAATATTGTGTCTTTTATCCTCCCAGAGAATGGGTGTGGGATAATGCAAGGGCTTCTGGGAAGAACCACTTCAGTCAATGGGCTTGCTCCTTCTATCAAGTCAACCTGAGTTCTCACCTTGTAATTGTCCAACCTGAATTCTCACCTTGTCACTATCCAGACAACCTCAGTTCTCACTTAGTAATCCTAACATCTCCCCCTTTAATTTGATTTAGAACATAGGACAGTCATGACCTTGAAACATAAATCCATCAATATGGGAAGTATTACAGATAATTACATAAATGACCTTGAAACATAAATCCATCAATATGGGAAGTATTACAGATAATTACATAAATTACATAAGCACATAGTAACATAGTAATGTAACACATGCTAGAAGTATATAACATAATCATAATCAAATAATCATAAATTGAAAATTTATAAATGTCCATAAATCCATTGTCCATTAGTCTCATCTTGTATGAGGAAGTCTAATGATTCCTGCTAGTTTTTAAAGTTCTTTAACAGTCTTCTTATTATCCATGCTCTTTCAGTGTCAGATGTTTCTTAGATCTTCTCCTTTATTTTGAGGTCTTTCTCTTTTTCTGTCTCTCTCTGATGGACAAGGCGAATATGACTCGTTGGCACCCATCTGATTCCTTCTTCATCTGTTTTCTTCTGTCTGTTAAAATACTAGCAAACCCTCTCTCCCAGGCAGTTAACCTATCTAATTTTCTTCTATTTACCACTTTCTAAATCTCTTCTCATCATCTGACAATTACATTGGAGTTGTTTGCACTGGGCACAGCCCTGTTGGTTTAAAAGGCCTGTATTCTCCCCAAGTGTAATCCATTTTTTCAATCTGATTGGCTTTTGACTCACTTATCAGGTAATCCCTTTCTGCCATGTGATTGCTTTTCTGCTGGTTGATTAAATCAGAGTCCTGGCCTTCTAAAGGTTCTTTGGGTGCAACATCAGCTGCCATCATGCCCCAAGTCTTTTTTGCCTGGGGCTCTGGACCTGGGCCCCTCATCCCATTTCCCTGAATTATTCTACACTCTGATGCCCAATGGGGTCCTCTGTTACATTTTGGACATGGGGTTTTAGGTCTTCTTTCACCCTGTCTTCTCACTGTATCTCCATACCTACACTGAGCTCTTAGATGTCCAATTTTTCCACATTGAAAACATCGCCGAGTTTCTCTAGAAGTCCCTTGCCAGGAGGGACCCTGTCTTTCCATGTTCATCATTGTCCGGGTGTAAAAAGCATTTGTTCCCACTGTAGCACAGCGTCTTATGATCTCCTCTAAAGGAGCATCTTTGTCTAATCCCCATATAATTCTTTTGCAAATCTCATTGGCATTTTCCTTAGCCAGATGTCTGGTCATTATTTCTGTAGCTGCATTTTCTCCAATAGTTCTTTTGACAGCAGTTTGCAAACGTCCCACAAAATCTGCAAAAGGTTCATTGGGACCTTGCTGTATTTTAGTGAAAGCCTCTCCACGATCTTTCTGTCCAGGGAGGGAACCCCAAGCTTTTATTGCAGCCTTAGCAATTTGTTCATATATTGTCATGGTATAATTAATCTGTTCCGAATTCTCTCCATACTGACCTTCACCAGCTAAGTGCTCAAAAGTGAATTGTGTGTTAACTCCTATTTCCAAATTGCATATGACTTGAATTTTACATAATTCATGAAATTCCGCAAGCCATAATAAATTTTCTCCAGGTTCCAGACATGTCCTTGCTATGGATTTCCAATCATTCGGGGTTAGGACTTCATAAGACAAACCATCTAGTAACATTTTGACATAAGCTGATGTAGCCCCATAAAGGGTACAACCTTTTTTCAAATCCTTAATTTTATTCAAATCTAAAGGTGCATATCTTCTCCTTTTTTTACCTACAGAGTCAGTATTTTCAATCACAGGATATGCATGTATAAAATCACTTATATCCTGTCCTTCTCTCTTAGCTTTAACCAATGCTTTTTCTAATCTTGTCATAGGCTTAGGCTTCTTCACAGGCAATTCTGTTTGTGTTTCTGCCTCTTGCCCTCTTTCTTCCTCCATCTCTGAAGGTGGGGTTGATGTGGGCCTGTCAATAATCTGTTCTCTAGGCAGGGTTGAAGCTTCTTCAAGAGAATCATACCATAATTCCTCATTTAAATCCTCTTGCTCTAGGGAAAGATCTTGATCTTTCCTTTTTTCCTCACACTTCCTCCTCTGTTCATTTTTAGAACTTTTCCTTCTCCTACAACTTGCTTGATAGTTTAAGGCTAATTGAACTATGTTGTAGATATAAAATACTTCTGCAGAAATTGAACGAGGCCCATTTTTTGCTTGAAATTCTTTCATTTCATATCCCACTAGCTTCCATTTATCTACATCTATCTTTTCTTCCTCTAAGAACCAAGGGGATGTACGTCTTAATGCAGCCAAGAGTTTAGCAATCTGTACCCAGGTTACAAGTAAACTCTGCTCCTCAATTATCTTGATTATACTCTCTATAGTACCACTCCTGAATGGGGGTGGAGCTGAGGTTGTTTCTGGGGCTGGGGATGAGTCGGCTGAGGTCCAGGGATTGAATATAGCTAACATCTGCCCCATTTCAGCTATAAGAGATTCCTGGTTTAGCCCTTAACAAGTTAAGTTCCTTATTTATCTATTAGCACGCTCACTTAATCTTTAACAAAGTTTCCTCGTTACTCACGGTTCTGGGTCAGAGAGACTGAGATCTAGATCGGAAGCTTTTCCACTGGAATCAGGACCGTGTCTGTCCCTGTTCGGGCGCCAAATTAACACTTGCAACAAGAAGGGTCTTTGAATTCCAGTGGCAAAACAAAAGTCACAATAACTGTGCTGGCCCATGATGCAGTAGAGGCGGGATTCCATGTTTGACCATCAATGTGAGTCCTGTCTCTTCACTCCTCTTCTAAAATCAAGGACTTGGGCTGGTACCAAGATCCTCCAGAGAGGCTACAGAAATAATGACCAGACATCTGGCTAAGGAAAATGCCAATGAGATTTGCAAAAGAATTATATGGGGATTAGACAAAGATGCTCCTTTAGAGGAGATCATAAGACGCTGTGCTACATTGGGAACAAATGCTTTTTACACCCGGACAATGATGTACGTGGAAAGACAGGGTCCCTCCTGGCAAGGGACTTCTAGAGAAACTCGGCGATGTTTTCAATGTGGAAAAATTACCTTTAGATTTGAATAAAATTAAGGATTTGAAAAAAGGTTGTACCCTTTATGGGGCTACATCAGCTTATGTCAAAATGTTACTAGATGGTTTGTCTTATGAAGTCCTAACCCCGAATGATTGGAAATCCATAGCAAGGACATGTCTGGAACCTGGAGAAAATTTATTATGGCTTGCGGAATTTCATGAATTATGTAAAATTCAAGCCTGATGCAATGCAGAGTCTTTCTCTTGAATCCTGGCTCTGAATCTCCTCCAGCTCTTATCCTTCTCCAGGCCGATCTGCTCTCCAGGCCCAATATTGTGTCTTTTATCCTACCAGAGAATGGGCGTGGGATAATGCAAGGGCTTCTGGGAAGAACCACTTCAGTCAATGGGCTTGCTCCTTCTATCAAGTCAACCTGAGTTCTCACCTTGTAATTGTCCAACCTGAATTCTCACCTTGTCACTATCCAGACAACCTCAGTTCTCACTTAGTAATCCTAACATATTAGTGTCCCAGTTTCCCCACATCCCCTCCAACATTCATCATTATTTGTTCCTGTCATCTTAGCCAATCTGACAGGTGTGTAGTGGTATCTCAGAGTTGTCTTAATTTGCATTTCTCTGATCAGTAGTGATTTGGAACACTCTTTCATGTGAGTGGATATAGTTTCAATTTCTTCCTCTGAAAATTGTCTGTTCATATCCTTTGACCATTTATAAATTGGAGAATGGTTCGGTTTCTTATAAATTAGGGTCAGTTCTCTATATATTTTGGAAATGAGACCTTTGTCAGAACCTTTGTTTTTAAAAATATTTTCCCAATTTGTTACTTCCCTTCTAATCTTGTTTGCATTAGTATTATTTGTACAGAAACTTTTTAGTTTGATGTAATCAAAATCTTCTATTTTGTGATCAATAATGATCTCTAGTTCTCCTCTGGTCATAAATTCCTTCCTCCTCCACAAGTCTGAGAGGTAGATTATCCTCTGTTCCTCTAATCTATTTATTATCTCCCTTTTTATGCCTAAATCATGGACCCATTTTGATCTTATCTTGGTAGATGGTGTTAAGTGTGGATCCATATCTAATTTCTGCCATACTAATTTCCAGTTTTCGGTTGGGATATTGCTAATAGAAGGGTTGAAATGATGATCTGGAATGAATTAATAATATTATCTAATAATTAGGTAATAGAATTACCTAATTCTAACATTTATGCAGTGCTTTTCTTTACAGGTTCTCACTATTGTCAAAATAACTCTTCAAAGTAAGTGCTATTATTCCTATTTTACAGATGAAGTGACTAAGTGTAATGTTCTTTTGGGGTTTTCTGAAGGTTTTGGGGCAGCCTTCTTTTCAGCAGATAAATCACCATAAGAATATCCAGGTGTTTCTTGCCTGGGACCCAGCTAGCTTTCTTGAAGGCCTTCTGGACTCTTGCTTTCAGTGGAGAAGTGAAGGAGGAGAGCCTGCCACCACCATGGTGTGAGATGGAGTGAATAAATGTCTCTCAGTTCTTTCCGAGTCTGCGTCTGGACCGTCTGAGTCCCTCTCTGAGCCCTTCTGAGTCTGTCTCTGGCTCTGGCTCTGATTCTCTCTGTCCCCCAGGAGAGCTACCAGGAACCTGACCGAAGATGGAATGAATGTGTCTCTGGGTCCCTTCTGAGTCTGTTTCTGGCCTTTCTGAATCTCTCTCTGAGCCCTTTTGAGTCTGTCTCTGACTCTGACAGGCCTTGGTCTCAGTGGGGGAAGTAGAGGAGGCCAGGCCAGCCATGGTGCTGTGAGATGAAGTCAATGAATCTGGCTCTGAGTCTGAGTCCCAGCTTATATGCTCTACACTGAGGATAAACCAATCATTATATCACTAGGAAACCATTATGTGTTGTAAGATTAAATCAATCATACTGAATGTGGAGAACTATCAATCACCATGCTAAACTAGATAACCATTGTCTCATCAATTCCACTGAATTAGCATCTTATAAGAATCCTTATTTCAAGTTCAGAGTTCTGGCCCATAACAACTAAGTTAATAGAAACTAAATGAATTTCCCAGCATCATATAGCTAGTGAATGTCGGAGGTATAGAATTGAACTCAGGTTTCCCGGAATCTAAGCCCAAGGCTCTATCCACAATAATACCTACTGGCCTAATACTACACTGAAATTAAATAAAGTCAGATCTTTGAAAAATGGAGGCATTAGTATTCAGTAATCATATATAATAAAAATGATTTCTCTAAGAAAATAAGTTATCAAAAAATGCCAATAATCAAGTCATTCTTACTTTAAGAATTTGGAATGGTAACCTTTGTAGAAAATCAAGAATGGTTCTCAAATTAGAAAAAGGGCATCCTTTTATATCAAACATAATTATCCAAAATCTCAAATATTACAAGTATTTTGGACAAACACAAAACTAATATTGAATCAGTTCCTATAAATATGAAAATCTAATTATTAATCTCCACCAACTTCCAAGTGCTTTCCAGGCTTTAAGGATTTAGAGAAGCCATTAACTCCTTGTATATATTATAAAGTGACTATTTGGTGATACCTTAAGACCCCTTCAAAGATTAATATAAGTAGATTCAAGTATACTGAATATATTGAACTAATTATTTTGCAATTAAAATGATGTGTTTTTTTCTTTTTTTAAACATTTTCAGACCTGATATTTATACATGGAACTTATGGGTGGGGGAGAAAAGGATATATATGTTCAAGATCAAAGAGTTCTTGCTCTAGATTTTTTTTCTATGACCAGATAAAAATGTAATTAACATGAGTATTTGACAAGATGCAAAAATTATGACATAAAATATTTCAGAACTATTCAGAAATATTCTAACCAGGATTTACTGGCATTTGCAGGACAACATTTGTAATTGATACAAAGAAGTGTGGAAGATGATTTATCCTTCAAAAAAGGCAGTCCAGAAAGTGATGATGTTTCTTGTACATTCTTCCCCCCAAGAATTCTATCCTGAGGGAAAGTTTTCAGTAAAAACACTCTTATTCTATGGGAATGAGCTTGAAGATTACCAATAATATCATTATTAATATATTGTATAAAATAGGGATATTTTCATGAATTGGTGCAAAATGAAGTAAACAGAATCTATAAAACAATAGTGTGATAGTCCTCTTTTTATTTTCCAAAAAGTTGTAGAAAATGCAAATCTTCAATAGTTCAGATGTATGAGTTTTAGAAATTCAATTGCCACATTGATGAATGAAAGGTTTCAAATTTGATTCTTTGTAACTCCTTGCAAATGTGACTCTCAAACTTGGACTTCCTCCACATTTGTTTTCTGAGTCTTTTCCTCCAACATTCTCATTTTGTACGTTAGAAATCTGCTTTATCTGAACGACATGGCCTCCCATTCCTTCCTTTGACTCATTATGTCATGTTCCTGGATAGCTTCCATTTCCTTCAATTTCTATTTCTTTCTCAAATATTTTTTCTGGAGATATCTGTATCATCAGTTCACATAACAGCTTATGCCAGAGATCTCTCTCTCCTTGGAATTCATTATTTTTTTTGCACTTTAGCCCAGTATTTCCATATTTGTTGGGATTATCTTTTTTATAGCCCACAGCAGCCACCTCAATGGGCCAATGTATGTGATAGCCGTAATCCTCTGATTAAGAACAGGTCACACAGAATACATATTGTATTTTTTCACAAAACAGACTCTGGTCTTCCTGGTGCAGCTCACACATGCCTTCCCCTTCAGGGAATGCCAGCCTGAAGAGTTTTCATCTGGTAGAATTCCCAGCAGGCAGGGCAACAGAAAAGTAGAAAAGTTTTTGTTTTTGTTTTGCCTGGAGACAAGAAAAGCAAGCACCATGTCTTTGCTCAGTGGTGATTATTTTTGAGACGAAATGCCAGCAGATAAAGACTCTCTCTTTTTCAATGTCATCTTTGAACATCTTTTTATATCACCTTTATAATTCATCTTCAGGAAGCATCTTAGCTCATAGAACAATACCAGCTCTATCATTCATTTTGTATTCTTTGATGAATATGAAACTCTGTCGTTGACCTTCCTGGGTAAAATGAGAAGCAGTAGGGTTTGTCTCATGCCTTGTAAAACGTTCTGTTTTTGCCACATGTCTAGTTACTTCCAGGTGTGTGTGTGGGATATAGTTCCTATCACTGTTCCTTGCTGGTCTCATGCAGGTTGTGTTTGGTAACTCTCTGAATGATAACATAATTATTGCTCTTCTATGCTAATCTTGGTTTCACAGGGCAAGAATTCATAGAGTGTTTCACTGATTCCACTTACTGGAGTCATCAGATGAGCTAGTACCTCTTTTCTAAAAGGTGTATAATAGATTCTACTGTTTCTCTTTTAGCTTAACGAGAGCCACTTAACAAGTATTCACTAAATAATTCAAGATCTTCATATCCCCTCATCAGATAATAATAAAAAACAAAACAAAACAAAAAATCATTGTTCCCTCTTCTCCATAAGGGAGTTTTTGGCTTCTCTAAGTCTTTCCTGAAATACTTACTTTTATTTTATGAAAGTCCTTTTGTAGTAGGCCACTCTTTATCAATCAATGAATAAATATTCATTAAATGCCCACTATGTGCCAGACACTGCAATAAGCACTAAAGACACTGAACTGTCTGTTTGAAATATATATAATAAAACCACTTAAGTGGAAACGATAGGCACTAAGTCTGATCTTTTAACCTTAGCAATCTGCTTATCCAGGGCAGTATTGTTGTCTTAATTTTCTACTTGAAAACTATATATTTTTTGTAACTTTCATTGAATGATTGATTGTCAAACTGCAATTTTATACTAAATAATAATTATAATAGTCTTTCTTTTCAACAAAGAACCAAGATCAGTCTATGTCTAAGATGCCCTGCATTTCTCAAACCTAAAATTCCTTTAGATTTCCCATGAAAATTGCTGGGAAACAAAAAGGTAAAGAAAAGAAACATCTTAGGTAATATTGATTCTCTGCCACCCTCTTCAATTCCATATTTCAGATTTATATGCATATTCATGCACATATATATGCTTACATATATACATTTAAGTGTATGCATACATATACATATACTTTGAATCTTAATGCAAAGAAATTCTTACTAATAATTAGAGCTGTCCAAAAGCAAAATGAGTATATCCTTGAGAAAAACTAGATTCACCCTCAGTGGAGATGTTCCATTAAAGTTGATAACCTTTTAGATATATTGTGGTAAGGATTATTTTTTCAACAATGTTAGTAGTAGAATTTATATTAACACTTATAGGATTACAGATTTAAAATTGGAAGAGATCTTAGAGGACATGGAGTTGAAACTACTTATTTTTGCAGATAAAACCATTGAGACTGAGAGGTTAAGTGATTT
This sequence comes from Sminthopsis crassicaudata, assembly GCF_048593235.1. Taxonomy (NCBI): domain Eukaryota; kingdom Metazoa; phylum Chordata; class Mammalia; order Dasyuromorphia; family Dasyuridae; genus Sminthopsis; species Sminthopsis crassicaudata. The sequence goes on from NC_133618.1 coordinate 186,606,577, forward strand.
GTACAGAGTTATACAGTTTCCATACAAGAATTCAAACTTGGGTCATGACCTCAAGTCCAGTGCTCTATTCAATGTGATGCATAGCTTTCATTATGTTAGGGACATATAGTCTCTGAATTAGATTCCAACTCTTAAATTATGTCATCCTATGAAAGAAACTTGATAAACTAATTTACATCAGCAATTTATTTAATAGTATCATGATGTGATAATTTTAATAGAAGAAATTCTGGAGAAAGCAGCATTTACTCCCAAAGAAAAGTATCTCTAATCCTCAAACATCTAATACCATTAGTATTAGATTTGGACAACTCATACTTTTCAAATCATGGTCTAAGGAGGCAACAATTATAGTGGTCAAGAAATTAAACTTGCTGGATGGGGAGAGCAAGTGGGCAAGTGAGGCAAGCCTTAGAAACAGCAATGTATAAACACATACATATATGTGTATGCTACATGTACATACAGTATATGTGTGTACATATACATGGCTTCAGGGAAAAAGTAATACTTATTTTTTTACTCCTTCCCTAATTCTTTAATAGAACATGTAACAAATTCTTGGAATTCACAGATTCATTACTTATCTCAGAATAAGATTGGCTCTCTACTCAAGAAAACATAATTAATAAAGGGAAATTTTAGCTTCAGCTACAATATTTAGGACAAGTTAGTATCTCTGCAGGATAGAATCTTGGGGTTTGGGAACTAAGCACAATAGCACTTTATAACATTAAGGTTGAAAATGCATGTATGTTAAGGAGAAAGGAAGATGAAAGGTTTTCTTCAAATTTATGTATCATAGAAGTTATAGGATAACTCTATGCATCTAAGAAAAGCAAAATGAGAGAAGAATAATAGTCTTTGTCTCTGATTTTGTAGACTCCTGGATTCTTGTTTCTACATCCTCATTTGCTGTTATAGGCTTCCCAGAGATTTGAGGAAGGTGGAGTGGAGAGAGAAAAGGGAAGCAATCATATTAGCTCTGGTAACCAAAAAACACTGAAAGTCATACATGAGTCTACTATGTCTTTATTCCAATAGTAATGGTGGTCTCTGACTTCATTTAATGCTAATTTTCTTTTTTTTATTATAGCTATTTATTGACAGAATATGCATGGGTAATTGTTGAGCATTGACTCTTGCAAACACTTCTGTTCCAATTTTTCCTTTCCTTCCTTCCACCCCCTCCTCTAGATGGCAGTCATATATACATACTAAACATGTTAAGTATATCTTAAATACAATATATATGTGTACATATTTATACAGTTCTCTTGTTGCACAAGAAAAATCAGATTTAGAAAGGTAAAAATAACCTGGGAAGAAAAACAAAAAATGCAAGCAGTCCACATTATTTCCTAGTGTTCTTTCTCTGGTGTAGCTGGTTCTGTTCACTGATCAATTGAAACTGAATTGTAATGATAGTTTTCTAATAACATATCAGGCTACCAGTAAATATTAGCTGTCTTATTTTTTTAAAGTAATTTGTTTAATAGACATTGCTTTGTGAATCATGTTAGGAGAGAAAAATCAGAACAAAAGGGAAAAGCCAAAGAAGAGGGGAAAAAAACAGAAAAAAGATGTGAACATAGCATGTGTTCTTTTTCTGGATGCAGATGGCATTTTCTACTCAAAGTAGATCTGGATCACTGAAACACTAAGAAGAACGAAGTCTTTCATAATTCCTCATCACTTATTTTTGCTGTTATTTTGTACAATGTATTCCTGGTTCTACTTGTTTCACTCAGCATCAATTTATGTAAATTTTTGCAAGCCTTTCTAAAATCAGTTTGTTCATCATTTTTATAGAACAACAATATTTCATTACTTTTATATACCACAGATTATTCAGCTATTCCCCAATTGATAAGCATCTACTAATTTTTCAATTATTTGTTACCAAAAAAGAGCTGCTACAAACATTTTTATACATGTGGTATCACTGCTGGTTCAAAGGATATGCACAGTTTTGTAGCCCTTTGGGCATAGTTACGGATTGCTCTCCAGAATGGTTGGATCATTTCTTTGTGTGTGTGTGTGTGTATGTGTGTGTGTGTGGTCCTTGCCCCCATCATTTTTACAGGGAGAAACTGAGGCTGAGGGAATGTCCCCTAAAGCCAACTAGATCATGAGAAATGGGTATAAAGGAAATGCAAAGCAGTCCCTGGGTGGAATGGAGGAACAATGACTTGCCCAGGTAATCAGCCCTCAAGTGTTTATGATTGGATCATTCACAACTCCACCAACAAAGCACTAGTATCTCAGTTTTCCCACATTTCCTCTCACATTTACCATGATATTTTCCTGCCATCTTAGCCAATCTGAGAGATGTGAGGTGGCAATTTAGAGTTATTTAAATTAAATTAAATTTAATTTAATTTCACTAATCAATAATGATATAGAGCATTTTTTTCATGTGACTATAAATGGCTTTAATTTTCATTATCTGAAAATTGTCTATTTATAATCCTTTGGACATTTATCAATTGGGGAATAGCTTGTATTCTTATAAATTTGACACAGTTCTTTATATAATTTAGAAATGAGAACTTTATCAGAAATACTGACTATAAAGATTTTTCCCAGTTTTGTCATTATTTATCTTATTAAGGCCCAATGTATTAACTATTTCAGATTAGATTTGGCTTCTATGTTTGGCAAGATTAATTGATGTTTATATATTATCAACTACCTCTAATTCAAGAAAATTTCCACGTGACTATTTAGGAACAACACTTCTGAATTATTCTCAGAGGCCTTTGATTTGGGGATCTCAATTCTATTTCAAATTTACAAACTCAAGTGGGAAATGTGGAACACAATTTTTGAGCACTCCTATTTTGTTCCTTCTCTTAATGAACTTTTCCCACCTACTGCTTTGGGTAAGGAGTTTTCTCTATCTCAAACGGTTCATTGACTCCTTGGAGCACTGGGTATGTTATACTTTGTGCTATAATTGCTCTCCAAAAGGGAGGTTGCCAGAGTGTATTAGACCTTGGGGAGGGTGAGGCACTATAAAGGATGGAAGACAATTGATCTTGTTATCATTGAGCAGGCAGCATAGATCCAGGTCAATAGTATCTCTCTGTCAGAAATGGAAAAGGGCCTTTGTAAGGTTATCACCAATAGATAAGAACAGCCCTTATTTCCTATTGGAGCAATGCATATTGTGGAAACAGTTATATGGGATTAACCATTTTGCACCTTAATTTTCCTCCTTTATAAATGAGGTTATAACATACATCTTTTAGAGAGAATCAAAGGAGTTAACTAACATAAAATGCTTCTCAAAGTATTTTTATTTGAATGTCAGCTATTATCATTAGTAATAATTATATATACAAGGTGTTTTGTCTAAATAAGTCTTACAATATAACATTCTATATATATATATATATATATATATATATCCCCAAGCCTATATGCACATATTAATGAGATATTCAATGTTTAAAATAACTATTGTACTACCTATAAGGTTTTACAGTAAGAATAATATTTTAAAAATGAATTTTCATCAGTCTTTTAAAAAGTCCCTTAAATAAAACAGATTTTTTTGGATCTCTGCATCTATTCTCTTTTTACTTTTTAAGTCTTTAATTCATGGTAAATATTGCCTTATTATAAGATCCTTAGAATTTCTCTCTCTCTTTTCTTCTCTAGCCTATAACTTCTTCCTATTGAATCCATATTTTCTGCTAAATCATGATTTTTCATTTCTAAATTAAAGTCTTATTTTATAATTGCATCATGATTCCTGTGATGATTGCAACATTCTAATCAGTTCTTTTATTTACTTTTTACTTTTACAATTTACTGAGAATTACACTTAAAATTAATTTCCTTTCTATTCACACATTTCAGTTCCCAGTCTCACCTATCTCCTTCTGTCACTAGCACCACAGTCCTGCAGTGACTCTTCAAAAATGTCCTCTAATTCTCCTTACCTCTCTTGACTTCACTTTGGTTCACCTCCTAATAGCTTTCTTTGTTCCTTTACTTCACTAGATCTCAATGGTAGACAGCTAGGAAGATCCATCATGTCTGTCAGGTCAGCTGCCCCCCCTTCAAATGTTCCCCTTTTAAATTGGCTTTTGTCAGGATGCCCTTTTATAAGTGAAGGGATGTTATGAAAGTTTGTCAGAGGTTCTAGTGCCTTTATAGTCTCTCTATATAAGGGCATTACTTTGATAAATGAAAAGCAAAACAAAAAGGAGTTGATCAAATTGAAATTTGAATGTAGTGAAAATTTCATATAATTATGCCAAAATTGGAGAAGGTAAAAATGGGGGAAGGGGAATATAAACCACCTTCTTGTGTATTACCAATTTTTCCATAATGCCATGTTTATTTTACAGTAGGAAAACATATTTACTTTTACTAACACTTTTTTTTTTCATCCCTGGTATAAAGGAGTATACATTGAAGCCAGAATATATCCAGTCCTGGAAAGATAATCCAACAAAAGGGTAAAATTGTCATAACAAGGGATATGGAATAGTGGGGCATGGCAATTCTATAGCTCTTCAGATGACTGACTGTTTCAGATTGAATTGTTAAGTTGGGATAAAAGATGAGGGAAAGCATAACAAATAGCCTAGAGACTGCTCAAAAGCATCCTAACAACAATGTAGAGGGGAATGGATCAAAACTCAAATAAATAAAAAAAAGGATGATGAAGCTAAATAGAAAAAATGGGAGGAGTAGGCTGTGAGCAACACCCTTTATCATCAAAAAATAAACATGATGCCGTTCTGCTTTGTTCTGAGGTGCCAAGCCTAAGGAAATGAGCTTATCAGCAAAATGCCCAAGCTATATTGTTTTACATGAACAATAATGCCATGGTATAAAAACTAACTATGTTTGGCTTAATTAGCAATGTTCAACACCTGTGGCATCAGCCCCTAAACAGCAAATGATTATAGGGACATTGTTCTCTTGGGCTGTAAATGCTGTGTCCAATTTTCTCAGCCCATTTTGGAGAACACTGCTGCCTAAAAGAAAATTGGACACAGCCTAACAGGCAGCAAGAATAATGCACTTGAATTGACACCAGCCTTGAAGGTCTCAGAGAAGCAAATGAATAGCAGTTGCCAAATCAAGCTGCTTTCTCAAACCTAGCCTTAAATAGGGTTGGATTGGAGGGCAGCTTCTCAGAGGACACTCTAGAGAAAGAGGAAAAAAAAAAGTTCTTTTGAATTCTTTGACAACTCAAGGTGGTTTCATGTCTCCTTTACATAAGATTTTATGTATAGGCTAATAATCAGACGGATTCCACATTTTAAGCTGGTGTGTCTTTTGTTTTAAGGAGGTAATGTTGCTTAATATATAAAATGTTAAACTTGGAGTAATAAGTGATCTGTTCAAATCCTGCCTAACACTATTTTGTATAATAATGAGCAAATCACTCAAAGTTTCTGGCCCTATCTAAAACTTGAGATTTAAATAATATATTGTGGTCAATGGTGGTGAAGTGAAATCAAAGGTCCTTGATGTAATGATTTAGGGAACCTCACTACATGGAGCAGCTGTCCATAAGTGGGTCTTTTTAACAATATGATAAAACCTGTGGATCTTTTCTCAAAATAATTTTAAATGCATCAAATATAAATGCTTCAAGTTACAAATGAAAACAATAATGTTGAAATACCATTATTAAAATTATTAAAATAATTTTTAAAATCAGATACAAAAAGCCCAAATTAAATATCCCTAATATAGAGGCTGAAATCAGATGCAATATCTTTGAAGTTGGACATAGCTCTTATTGAGAAATGAAGTGTCTAGATAGTTTATAGTAATGTCAGGAGTTTATATTTTTTCTAATATATGTAATTACATCAGACTGTTATTTTTACTTTTATGGACCATGCCTGAAAAACAATATTCATTCCATTCATGTAGGATTTATCTATTTTTATACAATTTAGGATAATTCTTCTAATTCATATTATTTATGTTCTTGTTTTCTCTTTCACATATTTCACAAAGGACTAAGAAGAAGTCGTTCATAGGAAAAAAAAAAAAACTACATAGGCATTGAAGTGCTAACAGAATAAGGAATCCCTATTCTATGGGATAGTCCTGAGCCAAGGCTCTCTTTCAAACTTTCTACGGGTTATCCAAAAATCTATTTACATTCCATATTACCTGAATTTAGAAATAACTTTTTCTACTAGTTCACAATAGTATTTTTTTTATGTTTATAACTATTTTAAAGGGCCCTGTTAAATTTGGCTGATATTATATAAACAATCAGACTTTAAGTGCCAGTAGAAATTAACATTCAAATGTTGATGATCATATGGTATGGAGGAACCAATTATTTCCATGTTATAGAGCAGACAATTTTAATATGCTTTGCCCAATGCAATTGGATTAGATTTTAAGCTGGTTTTATGTTGCCTATCACTAAAACACATAAAAACTTCTTGTCCAGCCATGCTCTCAAAGAAAATGGATTCAGTTTCTTTGAAGGAATATATTAACATTTTTTTCAAAAAGGGATGAGCTCACATTTATGCATTTTAATATATTGCCTATTTAGTTACACTTTAAGTATTTGGGAAAAGAGTATTATTTTAAGTCTTGAAATAATTGGGTTAAAACAATATTTCATCTTATGTTTTTGCCTGATTCCATGGAATCAATATTCTCAATATTCTCTGCTAGCACCAAAAATTAACATAATTTGTTATATTTATTGTCTAAGTTTTCAATTTCATATTAATAGTTCATATCATTTATGATGCTTTTGAAGGGATATATGTATATTTATTAATCCAAGTACAGGGTTGTAAAAATGTATGTTTTCTCACCACTACATGGATAATTTATGTGATTTTGCTAAAAATCTCTCATTTTGGAAGGTTGAAGTTAAATTTCTTGTGAAGAAAATGCAAGAAGGCTATTTAAAATTGCCAGTGTGTTTGCAACAATAAAAAGTTTGCCCTGGGTAGCTTACAAAATTTGCAGCTCTGAAAGGATGGCTAAATTTTTTAAAACAATGTACCAAAAACACCTCCAAGATAGGAAAAAAAGGTTATTGCATACTATTTATATAATCTTATAATAAAATTATTTATCACAAGACTTATGACCATATAGTTTTACATGGAGCCTTGTAATAAAAACATGCCTTCCTCTGATCATTAGATTTTTTTATTAGCATGCAATATCTCTGATTTTCTGACTTGTAATAAAAATAGGACTTGGGACCATGCTATGTGCTCTCTTCCCCATTTAAGGCCATTCCTTTAAATTACTTCACTATTTGCTTCACCAATCTTGGTAATCACCTGATGTTAAAGAATTCCATCAAAAATGTATTGCCTTAGATGAATATATTTAGAGCATTTCATGTTTTTACAAACATAGAAGCATAGAATGTTGAACCTGGAAGTAGCCTAAGAAATCACCTAGTTCAAGCTGGTCATCTTGGAGATGCTGAAGCTGAGAAAAGTAGCATAGCTTTCAAAGTGTTTTTTGTGTCTAGAGCAAAATTCAGCACAAAGAGGGAATGTAAAAAAGAACCAAAAGACCCTGTTGCAATTAGGAAAAAGAATCCCAGACTTCCTCTAAGAGTGGGAGAGATGTCAAAAGTAGTCCCACCCCCAAAAAAAACATGGCATGGTTTTTTTACCCAGAACATTTTTATACCCCTATTCTATTGTAGTTATACAAGAAGACATGAGTACTTATTCCTCAGAAAATCTCCATTATCTAACCCCTAAATGCCAGCTCCCAGGAAAATGGAGGGGGCATACATCAGAGTAATTGATTTATGAAATTAAACTGCTGTAAAAGGGACTCAGAATAATGGTCCCAGGTATAAGAAAAGGGGTATAAAATACACAAGTGTGGAAGGACAATTATTGGTAGAAGCATGTTCTTTAAATGTGGGGGGCAGTGCTCTCTGCCTTTCTCTAAATATAGTTTCTAGAAACACTATGTGCAAGTTGTTTTGCTTAAGATGTTACATTCTAATTCCTTCTAGTTTCTTAACTCATTCCTCCAGATTCATTGTTTATGTTCAATTTTATAGTCTATTTAATTTCTTTGAATGTGTTAATTTCCTGAGCTACATCATTGTAATAAAAGGAATTCAACTGGCAGAATTTAAATGTTCTGTATCCAAGGAGTCAAGAAGATGTAAGATAAAATCTGGAATCAGATACTTACTAGCTATGTGACTGGACAAGTTAACTTCTTTTTGCCTATTTTCCTCATCTATAAAATGAGGAAACCACAACCATGGTTGTGGCGAGGCTAAATTGAAATAATGTTTATTTTAACATTTGTAAAAAAAAAAAAAGTACTATATAAATGATAGCTATTCTTATATTACTATTGTTACTACTACTACTACTACTACTACTACTACTACTACTACTATTACTACTAATATTACTATGTTTAATTCTTAAGGCAAGAAATTCCTATGTTTGCTCAGATATAGGAGGCATAGTGGGTAAAGTGGCAGATATGGAGTCAGAAACATTCACCTTACTGAGTCAAAGTCTGGCGTTAGATCTTTACTATCAGTATGACCCTGGGCAAGGGCTTGCCTCAGTTTCTTTATCTGTAAAATAAGCTGAAGAAGGAAATGGAAAACTCTTCTGGTGTTTTATCAAGGAAAACCCAGATGGAATAACAAAAAGTCAGGCATAACTAAAAAATAACTGAACAAAAACATTAGGTATGAGTGTTATGCCACAGTTTCTTAATTGTTCTGCCTCAGTTTCCCTGAATTGTTCTGCCACAATTTTTTTGTTCTACCTCAGTTTCCCCAAATTGTTCTTCCTCAATGGCAACCCCCCCCTTCCTGAACATTAGAACTGATATAAATTAGGGCAGAGATAACTAGCCCTGACTGCTAGCATTCCATAGAGCCATAAATGCAGATGGCAGAACCTTCTGAACCAGACATGTGGCTTCTAGCTTCCCAAGTTATCAGGATTTATGATCCTTACCCCCAACCTGTCAGTACCCAATTATGGTGTGCTCACTAGTACTCTAACCCCACCCTGCTCACTGGAGTCCTATAAGAATCCCTGGACTCTCACCTTCAGTGCAGGATACTTTCAGACTTATTTAGCCCTGGGGGCAACATGGATCCTGTTTTGCCCCCAGCACAATCTCTCCCTCTCAATAAAATATTTAAAACTCTCTAATCTCTATCTTGCCTCAGTTTCTCTCAGTTTTCAGTTTATATAAGCAAACACACAAGCAATAAGCCTACTTCCATAGCAGGACCCAATTTTCATATTATGAATAATTGACAGATTTGATTGTTGCAATAGGAGTTTACACATATGTATATACGTATATAAAAATATGTATCTGTCCATGTATGTGTGCAAATACATTTGCGAGTATGCCAACATACACAATTAGAAACACTAACATTTTGAGAAAGAACCTGACAAAATCAAAAGTTCTTGAAGTTAAAGAAAGTTTTCATGGAGTACTCCAGGTATCTTTCTTTGAACTTTTGCTATTTAACATCATTTTCGACAATTTTACTTGAATGAAATTGTAGTTGGTGTGCAAATAATGGTAATTCTGGTCATAATCTGGTCATAATGGTCATTAACTAGCTCTATGATCATTAGTAAAGCAGTTGATCTCTCAGTTCTCTAGGTTACAGAAAATTATTGATATTTGTTGGTAGAATATCTATGTACAAGTTCTTATGCATACATTATCACATCTAACAAGATCTTGTCTGACTATAATCATCAAAACAAAACAAAACAAATAAGTAACCAGAGACAGAGACAAAGAGAGAGAGAAGCAGAGATTATCAGAGACAGTCTTCAAGTTTTTAAAGGAATACCAAAAAGAAGAGAGTTTTGATTGTTTATTTTGGCTTGAGTTCAAGCAAAATTCTTCTGGATATGATAGAAACAAAATTTAGCTTAATATTTAAAAAAAAAAACTTTCTAAAATTTAGTTTTCTAAAAATAGAATAGTCTGCCTCTGGCAATGGGGAGGTTCTCACTATGTAAGTTCTTTAATCATAAGTTTTTAAAAATGTGTTCTTATTCTGGCTTGGTTTGACTAAAGAACCATTGAGGCCCCTTCTGTCTTTGATATTTTTCTTTATTATTCCTCCTTTGTTATTGTCCTACAAAATGAATACGTATTGATACACAATTCTTTTTCTTTCCTTCAATTTTTCAGGAAAAATTAGGTAGTTTTAGATGATTATATCAAATAACCTGAAATATACTAAAGTTGTTTAAAGTTCTGTTTTCAATATAAAAATCAATTCCAAGCTACTAGATATAAATTCTAGGCAATTCTTTCAAGAGAGCAATTCCTCAATTTCCTCATGTAATGTAACCAAGGTGGCCCAATGATGACCTTCAGCAAAAATCATCACTTCTACATAAGATTTTGTGAAAAACAACACATTAGTAACCTTGTGGATGATTTCATATTTTCAGGTGATTTTTTTGGTCA